>NC_056728.1:596651313-596661313 GCF_019279795.1 Protopterus annectens
AACCAGTATCCAAAGTGCCTCCATCACCTTTACATCAGTCGACACCATCTGTGCATTCATCTAGGTCATCTATCAGCCTTTCAGATTTGGATGTGGATTGATTTGGTGCAGAAGCTTCTACAGGCACCAGGCCTTGCTAAATTTTTGTCTGCTCTCACCCAAGCGGCTTCAGAGCCGAAGACCACTACTCCTGCTTTGACTACTCCTCCTCGGAGCCATGCTGGCCCTTCAGAGCCAGAAGAATCAGATCTGTTGATCGTGGAGCCATTGGGATGGGGGCTGTTCAGTGTCCTTGGCTCCATCCACTCTGACATCCTCGGCACCAACCGGGATTTTAGGAGCTGAGACCCTCCAGTCGGATCTGGAGAGGATAGTCGAACCGACTTGTCGGTGCCGACTCTCCCTCTCGAGGCTTCGGCTTGGATGAGCTCAGCCCCTACCTCCAGCTTGGAGCCCATTGCCTTGGTGCAGGAGGGTTTGATGGGTCCCTCAGATCCGTTGATTCCTTCCCATCGGAGCCGTGGTGCCTTTGATGTCATGAGGAGAGCTTTGTCTCCCAAGTCATCCTCGACTTCAAGCCTTGCTTCCTCATCCCTTAAAGCGCCTGTCTGCTTCTGCTTCCATCATCCAGGCTAAGCGTAGAGTCAATTCTCCTGAAGGCTTTTGGGTCTTAACCCTCCACCTCTTGGGTGTCTTCACCCTATGATGAACTCATGTAGTTGGTTTCTCGAAGGGCATGGGAGTCACCGGAGTCCATGGAGCCTGTCCCTAGGAGACCTAACAAGTTTATATCAGCCCCACCAGACAAAACATTCTTAATCAAAGAAGCTCCTGTTGATGCCATGGTGTGGCGGCGGCCACCAAAAAGGAAATGACTGAGACTTCCTTGTCTATCCATCCTCCTAATAGAGAGTCTAGGATCATGGATAGATATGGGAAACCATGTTCAGTTCAGCGACCTTTGCTCTCCGTTCACGGAACTACTTAAACCCATTTTACTAGTTTGCAAATAAATCTCCTTAAGGAGTTGGGAGATACTCTTCAGGGTACAGTGGCTGCAGGTGCCTCTGATAAAGTTGCTGCCCAGCTTTCTACCCTAAATTCTATTGTCAACTCATCCATGCGTCCCATATCCTATGCAGCTGATGGAATGAGTAGGGCAGCGGTACAGGAATCGCTCTTAGAAGACATTCCTGGATGTGCTTCGTGAACACCCCCTTTGATGGCTCATCCCTTTTTGGGCCTAAAGTGAAGGAAACCTTGACCAGGTATGAACAAGAGGGGAAAGACTGTCTGCCGTTGGAGTCTGTTTTTCCACCCCTACCCGACCTTATCCCAAAGGTCAAAGGGGAGGGAAAATATGGTTCCAGAAAGCCCAAGGAGCCTTTCAGGACACACGAGATGAACCCCCCCCCCTCCAGGGGCAGAGGACGGGGTAATAGTGGAAGATGCCACCCTCGTGGCAGAGGGGGTCCGCAACATCAGGGTGACAAGAGATCACTTCTCTGGGCAGCAATACCAGCGCTCCTGAAAGGAGGCCTGACTGCCCTGCTTTGGAGGCAGTCGGGGTCGTTTATCTTTGTACCCAGACGCCTGGCAAAAGATAACAAAAAGCTGGGTACAAAGTATCATTTCCAGAGCATACTACATACCATTCGCCACACCCCCTCTGTCTATAAGGAGAATCCCTGATATTCCACCCAGTTACAGGGAACAGGCAACTATAGAGATCCAAAAGTTGCTAGAAAAAAAGAGCCATCCAGCCAGTCCCAGCAGACCAAACAGGATTCGGAACTTACTCAAGATTCTTTTTCGTTTCAAAGAAAACAGGGGACTGGAGACCCATTTTGGACCTCATCAGACTGAACCAATATGTAAAGAAAGAGAAGTCCCGGATGGTCACGCTTCAGTCTATACTTCCCTTCTTAGGGAAAGACAATTGGATGTGCTCGATAGAGCTCAAGGATGCGTACTACCACATAAAAATGGCCAGGCCATCCAGAGATCACCTGCATTTCCGGCTGGGAACCAATCATTATCAGTTTCGAGCCCTACCCTTTGGTCTCATTATAGACCCTAGAGTGTTCACCAAATGCATGGCAGTGGTCATGGCTCACATGAGACGTCTAGGATTCCAGGTGTTTCCATACCTAGATGATTGGCTCCTTACCTCCACCGCCTGGCATCAACTGATTCAGGCAAGGTAGTACACTCTGTCACTCTGCATCATCTAGGCATTACAGTCAACTCAAAAAAGTCTGCCTTGTCGCCATCACAGCATATCATTTTTATCGGGGCAGAGCTAGACACTTCAACCACCACTCTAAGGCTACCAGTGGAGAGAGTCTTTTTTTTTTCGTCAGCACGTCAGCGCATTGGTATCAAAAGACAGAGCACCAGCTTCAGAAGTACTGAAAGTATTGGGTATGATGGCAGCAGCAATCCTAGCCATACCATTAGCAAGAATGCATATGAGGATCCTTCAATGGCTGTTGTTCACTCAATGGTCTTACCAGGAACTACCCATGCATCACACAATATTGATTACAAGCTCTTGCAAGAAAGACCTCCAGTGGTGGTTGACGTCTCTTCATGTCACCATAGGACGTCCCTTTGTTCTACTACCTCCAGTAGTAATTGTGACCATGGATGCTTCCCTGATAGGATGGGGGGGGGGCATTTTCAGGGAAAGACTGCCCAAGGCACATGGACCGATCAGGAGTCACGTTTGCATATCAGTATCCTGGAGATGAGAGCAGTACTTTTGGCATTGCAGTACTTCGAGGACTCTCTTCCTCTAGGAACAATTGTGATTCAGACAGACAATATGTCAGTAGTCTGGTATTTGAATAAAAAAGGGGGGGACCAGACCATACCCTCTTTACCGAGAAGCCCTCAGAGTTTGGCAGTAGGCTGTTTCCTCCCAGCGCTTTCTGTTGGCAACACCCATCCCAGGGAGATCCAATGTGATAGCAGGCAAACTAAGCAGGGCAATCCTATAGCCGCATGAGTGGTCCCTCAAGAAAGAGATTGCGGACAGGATTTTCCACAAATGGGGCCAGCCTTGCTGTGACCTTTTTGCCAGTCACTTCAACACAAAATGCAGAAGCTACTTTGCCTTGATTCCCCCTCTGGGAAAAGCCCCAAGGGACGCATTCATACACGATTGGCCGCCGGGTCTCCTCTCTGCATTTCCACCAATACCATTGATACCCAAGGTTCTACAGAAAGCAAAATCCTTGGGAAGAACCATCATTCTTATAGCCCCTCATTGGCCTAGGCAGATTTATTTTCCATTCCTTCAACCTCATCTCTTGGAGGATCCCTGGATTCTGGACCCAGTTCCAGACCTACTGATGCACCCATTGGGGGACCTTCATCCCTCTCTGAAGTCATTGAAGCTAACAGCTTGGTTGCTCCAATTCCCCTCATAGCCAGACTTCATAATCTTTCCAATGAGACAAAACAGATTCTTTTGTCTTCTCACAAGCTCTCCACTAGAAAATTGTATCTTAGTAAGTGGAAGAGATTTTCCATATGGGCCTCCAAAAATAATAATGATTGTTACGAAGCCCCCAGAACATCCATATTAGAATTTTTGACAATGATATCAACAAAGGAGCGGCAGCAGCAACAGTTCGGGTTCAGTTGGCTGCTGTTTCTAATTTTAATCTTGGAGTTGACTGTTTAAATATCATGTTTCACAAGTTATCCAAGGCCTTTCTCAAGGGGACATTTCATATGAGACCACCTGTCAAAACTCCCTATTCTCCATGGAATCTAAATTTTATGCTTTCACGTATGATTCTCCCTCCATTTGAGCCAGCATCATCTTGTGACCTCAAATATTTGTCATGGAAAACCATTTTTCTCGTAGTTATTACTTCTGCCCGCAGAGTGTCAGAGCTTCAGGTTTTATCTGTCAACCCTCCTTATTTGATTTTTTCATGCTGACAGAGTATCACTTAGGACAAATCCTTCCTTTTTGCCCAAAGTTTGTTCAGAAACCAATATTAACCAAGTTATTGAGTTACTAGTTTTCTTCCCTAATCATTCCAACAAATTAGAGTATATGCTGCACCAACTTGATGTTCATAGACAGCTCAGATTTTATTTGGATAGAACAAAATATTTCAGAAATAAGACCAACTTTTTGTTTCATTCTCTGAATTCAGGAAAGGTAAACCTTGTCTAAATGGTTATCTGATTGTATCACCTTTGCCTATTCAGCTGTTAATATGCCCTTGCAACACAAGATTAAAGCTCACTCAACCAGAGCAGTTTCTACATCCACTGCATTTTCAACCAAACTTCCCCTTGATAACATTTGTGCAGCAGCCACTTGGTCAAAAACTCATACCTTTATCACTCATTACAAAGTGGATAAGGCCTCCAGGGATAGAGCATCCTTTGGGTCCACGGTCCTGAGAAATATACTCTCATGAGCCACCCGAGATTGATGGTGCTTGGGATGCTACCCATCAGTCAAGAATGAACGGCGAGATTGAGCAACTTCACATTAAGAAGTTATGTACTCACCATAACGTTCCATATGAGTTGTTCATCTCGCCTTCATTCTTACATCCCTCCCTCTTACCACCTCCTGGCTGATAGTTGACCTAGATGTTGCTTCATCCTGGTTGCTCAATGTCTTTTTACCTTCTGTAGGGGAA
Organism: Protopterus annectens; assembly: GCF_019279795.1. Taxonomy (NCBI): domain Eukaryota; kingdom Metazoa; phylum Chordata; order Ceratodontiformes; family Protopteridae; genus Protopterus; species Protopterus annectens. The sequence goes on from NC_056728.1 coordinate 596,655,987, forward strand.
TTACTATTATATATGGTTATAGTATACGCAGCAAACAAGATCTGAGGTAATTCACAGTGAATCATGGAATTAGGGGGCTTGGCCTCGAGCTACTGGAAGACCTCAAGCTTTGCATGTGGCCGTATCGGAGCAGAGGGATTGGCTCCAAACCCATCAGTCAAGAATGAAGGCGAGATGAACAACTCATATGGAACGTTATGGTGAGTACATAACTTCTTATTTATATAACACTACATAACCGTTATTGTTTGTAAAGGGTCTATGACATCCGATTGAATAACATTTTCAGCGAATGGCTTGTACAGTGAAAATGCCGTTAATTGAAATCGGTTGGGGGGGGCTGTGCCCCCCCACAACCCCCGCTAAATATATATACCAACTCCAAGATCGCACTACAGTGAGGAAAGGGAAACTTTTCTGATCTTCACTGTACTGCGATCTCGCAAAACCAATTTCGATTAACGGCATTTTCATTGTATAAGCCGTTCGCTGAAAATGTTATTCGATCGGATGTCATAGACCTGTTTGTAAATATTACACATGTAAATAATCAGATGTGTGGCTAGCTAAAACTACCACCAAAAGCAAGCCTTTTGAAATCAGTCCCATGTGTACTGTTATGCAGGAAGTTTTTTGTATGAAATAAGTCACTCAATAAGGAAGCCTCAAGACAACCAAGTAGTTAAATCACTGATCTTAGCTGCACTATTCTAGCTGTAGAACCAGTAGTCTTAAAGATCAACTGAAGTGAGTGTTGTGAGAGTGTTAAAGAATTAAAATACTGTAATTTAATTTTCTTCATTAATTTGCCGTACATAATATTGGGTTTGTCCTTTCACTAGGCCTTAGCTTTTTTTCTGCATTGTAGTAGTTAGTTTTGCCTTGAATTCTGGAACTTATTTTTATAAAAGAGCAAGTTGTTTGGAATCTGACCCATGTTAAAACATTTAACACTGTCATATTTACAGGATATTACTTTAAATTTTTTTATGCTTTAAGTAGAGATAGAGAGAGAATGTGGTTATGAGCACTTTTTCCATTTGTTATGGTTAAATTTGTAAATGGAGTGTTGCAGTAGTTAATATTGCTGTGTCATAGTACCTGCTCTATGGTTTGATTCTTAGATTGTCTACTGCATGCAGTTGGTATTTGCTCCCTTTGCATTACAAAGGCATATTATTTGGCTAATGGGCAGTGCTGAATTGTTCTTGTTTGTGAGGGTCTGTGAACTGTGAATGACAGGCATGCCAAACTGTCAGTTCCTGTCTCGTGCCCATTGCTTACTGCAGTAAGGTCAGGCCCCTCATCACCCTGAATTGAATGAAAGCGGGTACAGTAATATTGTATGAGTAGATGTTTGCAAATATTTTTGAGAGTTGTCAGATTTAGAGATTTTTTTTTTCTTTGTATACTTGTCATGATATTCTGTGTTTATAGGCTACAGTGCAGATTTAACTAGCAGACTCAGAATTTATGTAAAGCTCTGGGAAAAAACATTGCCTTTCTGAAAGGAGCAACTTAAAATGATTGAAAATACAATATTTGTTATCATGGTTTTAATGTTGTGTATAGTTTTAACATGTTTTTGTCCAATATTCATGTATTCTTTAAAACATTTTATCTTGTTTCAGATTTCATTGTTAATTGTATTTCTTATTTGAAAAGAAAACCAGCTTAAAAACACTAATAATCTCTTTATGTTATGGCTCCTCCTTAAATATTTATATTCAGTTTTTCACATAACTAAGAGGTACTTATTGAGATGGAATTATTTCTCCAGTTAATTCTGTAAATCAATGCCTCCTCCAGCAATTTGTATAGATCTGAAACATAGTGCAGACTACTGCTACCTCTCTGTGTTAACTCTGAAGTCCTTTCATAAAAACGCACTGCCTTTCTCTTAACAGCTGCTCTCCCACCTTCTAAGACAGTTGAAATAGATAATATGATTGTTTTTTTACCTGTTTTTGTTTTTTTTTTCTTTTTCAGCAGTATGTGATGTTTTCTTTCTTGGTTTTTCATTCTCTTGACTGCTACATATTCATATACATTTCTGATTAAATTACTTTTTTTTTTAACCAAACTGTTTTCAGGACTCATCATACGTTATTGATATTTCAAGGATTCTTGGTATTTGGGGTTCTGTTAAATGTGTTTGTAGTTAATTTTGTGTTTTCTTTAACTGAATGTTTCTGTAAGACAGAAATGACGTTATACTTTTGACCATCGTTTTGTCATAGGAAAGGAGATCATATCACACATCCAGTATTGCTAGTATTTCATAAAATAAAATTGTAGCAGGGGTATACTTAAACTGTTACCCTACTGGTGGATGAAGATTTGAGTGCTTGCACTAAAGTTGCCCAACGTTCAATCCACTGATAATTGGAGCTCATCCATAGGAAATCCCTGCTGGCAAATTATGTATGCAGTCATGCTGTTTTTGCGGGTATTTCCTCCTCCTTCAAACTGATGTGGCAATGGATTTGGTGTAAATAACTTTGGGGGAAGGGGTGGAGGATCAGGAGGGCTGCACTTTTTCAGCTGTTTTTTGGTGAATGCAATTCAGTGATTCTAATCCTCGGTGCATTCGTGTTCATCCACTTACAGTAGAAGCACTGTAACAGTGGCAGGCTATTACAATCTCTCCACAAACCCAGATAGTAAATGGTGAGAGAGAGAGAGAGAGACAGAGTGACTACCCAGAGACATAATGTACGTCTTAAAAGCATTAGGTGAGGCAATGTTAAAAGTGAACATTATTAAATAAACTGATTGTAAACTCTCTGTTGGTTTAGGAAAAAAGGTATCACATCACTTCTGTAGTCTCTCCTTGGTAACAAAGAAGATATTCAAGTAACTCTCCCTATTGCAGATGTATCCTGGAGAGATTGAGGAGTGAAGTTCAAGGTTAGTGGATGGCCAGATGTATACTGCAGATATCAAATGCATACACTACATAGCTGGCACTTTCATCTTTGGTCGTTCCTCAGTTATGTCCTAACAATGCACCATTTTCACTTGCTGGAGATGGGGGAAATGTATACATAGACTATCTCATTACCTGCAAGTAGTAGTGATGGCTACCCCTTCCTCCAGTCCTGTTCCTTCTTCCATGCCATTAGGCAGTACAGTGCTGCATGGAAGCATATAGCAGGTAAGCTGTGCGCATGCTTATCACAAAACCACTTGTATGCTAGCAAACTTAATATGAGCTCTGTTTGTGAATCACTTTATTATTTGGAGCACCACATTATGGTGCAGGACCTCATTGTTGACATGTCCACTGCAGCATGCAGGATCAGACTATACTACATGAATTAAGCCATATACATGTCTATATCACATGGAAGGTTGATGTGTAAAACCATACACTGCTCCAAGGCAATACATTCAGGAATCCCAATTGCTTCATTCATTTTATAAAATGTAGCAAGACACTCGCAAGTTAAAAGTCTTAACCTTGAACTAAAATGAACTATGGTTAGGTTTAAAAGGTTACTCATTATGCATACTTGGTGCTGTTTCTTCACTGCAGTTGCTGTATTTGTTAATTTTAATAAGTATAATTCTGCCATTAAATAGTTAACAAACGGAACAAACATTTTATTTATTTGTTCATTTGTGTAACATATCCTGTTGGGGAACTATGTAAATGTACCGGTTTGAAAAAAAAAAAAAAGAGGTACAGAGTTCACTAAAAATAACTAGATAAAGTTAACTAATATGAAAAATATGCACAGAACTACTGAACTAATCAGTTAGTTATTTAGGCTACAGCTTGATCCCGGAATAGATAAGAAACTGGTGTATGTCATAAGGTACCATTTATTGAGATATTTCACAATAGAGAATACACACATGCAACGTAACTCATGAAATCCATAAAAATGGAATACGAAAATGAATGTGGGTTCTGTATAAAGAATTTAAAGCATTTCAGCTATCATAACATGTAGCATCAGTAGTTTTTTTTTTTTTTTTTTTTTTTTTAGAAAGCATACAGTGGGAATGTTGGCGTGGGTCTGCTAGAGACCATGCGCACGTGCAAAGCTAGGAATTGTATACTTTTTGGCTTGGTTAGATTTGCTCTTCTGATGCACAAAGACATTTCAGGCCATGCAGACAGTGTTACAGGAATCTAAGCAGCTGATTATCCCTGCAAAATGATTAGCCTTGCTTGCAGTTCTTATGCACACTCACATCCCTGACATTAGTATTGGAAATGTCATCAGACTTTGGAAACTTTTTCTGTTTGTACATGCCTCAGCTGCATGCTACTTATTAACTGTCTTTTGTGCTGAAACTGTGTGCTTTGAACCATACAGCTCTTTGCAATCTGATTTAGATGTGGTATCTTGATATGCATTCATTTGGATATTTTGTTCTTTTGCATTCAACTCTGGTTTTGTTTGAATTGTGTATAATTGTTGTGGTTTGCCTGTATAAATGTGTACGACATTACTTGGAAATGCCCATGTGAACAGATAATAAGATAATGAATGGATAAAGAACCACACACATGACAGAACTTTACTGGAAGCAAGGGCCACAGTCATGTATAGTAAAGTAACAAAGATTCCTTGAAAGTTAAAAAAACAGACTTCATAAAAGAAAAAAAAAAACAGGACAAAGGTTCATTGGTTTACAGTAACCTTCCATCACAACCCTGGCATCCATCATGAAGGAAGACTAGTAAAATGCTTTCCAATACAAGCTGTTGCAGTAAACTAAATAGCTGTGGATTAAGGAATACTAAATATCTCTTAACTGTATTTGAAGCAGAGATGTAGCCATTTTTTTGAACTGCATGCCAATGTACATCAGTTTTTAAAACAAAGACAACCACCCTCCTAGCTGCTCACATTCGCTGTGTACTCAGACAACAGAGACAGCTCTCAACCTCTTACCTACAGAAGTAATCAGGGACTTTTGTAAAATACTAACGTAGTACAGTTGACTTCAGAAGTGGATGGAATAACATGGTGTGAATTAACATGTATTTTTTGAAGTAAAAGAAGTCTGTCACTCTAACAATTGCCATTATTTATTCCACTGTCTTTTCTCACAAAGTCACCATTTTTGGGAGGGATTAGGAGAGACAGAGCAAATTTCTTGCTAAAATCTTGGGGATCCCTTTAAATCAGAGATAGTTGAAAGGTATGCTGAGTGGTTGTCTACAGTAATGTTCCATCTAATTTTTGATGCCATGATCAAATGACAAAAAAGCAAGTGTAACATAACTGGCCCAACAAGATTGAAGGAAAAAGAAAACATTTCCCTGGGAAGTTGGCAAAGGCAAAGAAATGCAGGACTACGGAATGAAA
>NC_056728.1:596668813-596731313 GCF_019279795.1 Protopterus annectens
GAGGAAGAAGGCCATTGTTGGATGGTAGGACAAGAGATTATGTTAAGAAGTAGTAAAAGAGTATGGTAAGATATGTGACTCAGAGAATGTGTGTATGGTGTCGAGGGAAAAAGCATCAGTGTATTGTCAGCACCGCTCCTGATAGGGGATGTACACATTGTAACTTAATGGTAGGCTCCCAAAGGGTTAACACAGACACTGACCATGTGATCATCAAAAACTGCTGTAAGCATTAGTTTATGGGCATCGCAGTGACTTGGTGTTAAGCTATTTGCTGCACAGTTCTGATAAAAAATGAGACTTGTTAGAAACTGAAACCTAACAAACCCAAGAGTCTGCTGAAAGCCCTGTTATTCAGACCCTAGCTCATTCAAGCCTATTTTGCCTTTTTTGTATACTTCAGTTCACACCCATTGCCCCTTATTGGCATCCAGACTTTTTGGGTCTGGCTGCCTTAACTAGGTGACTTAGCAGCTACTGATAGGTAAGTATTAGAAAGGACAAGGACATATTAACAAAATGACACAAAGATTGTTAATCTAGTATGTTCTGCAGTAGAGAAATTAATCACTGTTTTGTCACTTATTTCTGTTTTCATATATATGCTAACATATTCATAACAGCAAGCCAAACATGTTATTGAGGAGTATGGTGTGATATGCTTTGGTGGGATACAGGAAAATTCATTGTCAGTGTTCATTTGTATCACACTAAAGCTGAAATATTGCTGGTTGTTTGATACTAATTATGAATATAAACAAAATTGCCATATGTACTTAATACTTCAGTAACCAAGTGACTTACTTAACTGTTGCATGACGTAAGGTGAAACCTTAGATATGAAGAAAACTGTCTTTGCTATTCACAATGTAAGCTGCATATCATGTATTCAATTAAGTATATTTTCATATTTCTGTTAATATCACAATAAGCATGCTCTCATGGAGGAATTTCTTGTTGTCTTCTGAAAGCTTACATCTGCTTAAGAAAAAAATCTTCTAACAATGTATGTCTAGGTTGTACTGTTTCCAAAATATGGCAATTCGTTTGCAAAAGTTTAGCAGCAAATATAACTTTGGGTTTGTTTACATTGTAATATGTTATAGTATTTATGGAAAGATTATAAATGCACTTATTGTAAAGAAAAAATAAAAATACTGGTAAGATTGCTGTTTATACAGTTCTCAAAATATTTCACTCTGTTTATCTTATGCCTTTTAAGTTTATTTTTCAGAAAATGCTGTTATGCAAGGTTGCAGGCTGCTAGAGTTGTGACATTTCACACAATGTAGGTTTTAATGAGCTTGTACAGAAGGAAAGGAAAAAAAGAGAAATGTTGAATGTGCATCTGCTTCTGTTATATAAAGTTCTGTGGTTTGTGTTAGTGGTAAAGTAAGATGGTGTTGCATGCTGAAAGGCTGGTGTGAAAGGCTAACCAACTCATTTTTCTGAAAATAGATGTATTAGCTAGAGCCTGTGCATTTTTAAAATTTGCTTCTCAATGAATTGTTGCTAGCATCCTTCAGAAAATTGGCTTTACATCTACATCTTGTTTCTAGATGAATATATTTTTTTACATTGACCATAAATATTTCGTTGGAGTTTCTGCAGTGTCTGCTATTTCTTGCACACTTTAAAATATGTGTTAGTGCATTTTGTTGTTTCTATTTAGATATTTACAGAAGTTTATTTTGTTTTTTCTTCTTACTCCTTTCATTCAAAGTGTACATTATCATTTCAGTTTGCCATTATAATACATATCTTCTTGTTTTATTTTAGTTGCTGTTCTTTGAACAGCTTCCCACGTATTCATTCTACTTATCAGTCATTTTGCATCATATTTCCATATTCTGCAGGTAAGCAAACTTTTCTTTCAGTTCCTTCTGTAATGTAGCATTAAGCCATTATGTGTCCTAGCAGCAAAGCCTGTGGCAGCTCTCGGATACACTTATCTCTCCCCACAGAGACCCCCCCCCCCACCGTCAGCAGTACTGTAACAGATGGACTCATGACTGCTAAGATCCTTTGTCATCTGGCCTAATTTTTAAATGGCTGTATGATGGCGGCAGTCATGTCTGGCTTCATTTGGCATACCTCATGTAAAAGTAACAATACTCCATGCCATCTTTAATTTTCTTCATAACTTCAAAACATGTTTAATGTTTTTATTTTCAGATATAAAATCTCATTTGAAAGGCAGATACAAATAAGCATTCCTCTTAGTACAGCAACATATTTTCAACATAAAACTCTAGACTACAATCTTTAAAAACAATGTGTTATTAACACATTTGCTTTCAGTCAATCATAATTATCTTCAGCATCTCATCTTATAAGTCCTCAGAGTTGTTTTCTTATCCATCTTCCATTTTTTTCTTCACTTAAACTGATGTTATTTTCCACAGTGTTTTCAAGATTTTCTCCCTTCCTTTCACTGGTCCATTCCAGTTTTTGCTCTGTAACTACTTACCCATTTGCCATTCATTACTCTCTTTCTTTTCTCTAACTTTTCTTAATCTGTTGAAAATAGACCTTCTTGTTCTTTTGTCACTTTTTGTCTGAAAACATCATTATTTTTAATTTACCTATTGTCACACCGTTTGTACCCAGTCACACACCCAAAACATATTCTTTACTCCTATGGTGTTTGCCTCACTCTTGTAGCACTAATCATTTCCAGTTTTGACTTCCTTCATTCCTTCTTGGGCTTTGTTGTAATAATTTACTATCTGTGTATCATTTTCATTTGTTGGTAACATACATATCCTAACATTCTTGACTCTACACACACCTTTACCATCTCTGTCTGTTGCTCTTTGGTCTATGCAACACTCTCTCTTTGCTGATACTTTGCTATGAGATGCTTCAGTGCCGTTTGTGATCAAATGTAATTTACATTTTCATACATTTTTCCACTTACCCATCTTGCAAACCCACTCTACATACCCTTCTGACCTAGCTGTCTTTATTACATCATCTGTCTTATCCCACTCCCCTCTTTACCCTTAACTTTTTTATTGTACTCTTAATTTGCTTGTAAAGCAGGTAGCCCTTTTCTTTAGTTTCAAATTTATTTTTCAAAACAATATGGTCCATGAGAACTAGCATCCCCATTCATCTATACCTCCATGTCATGGATAATATTGATACGTTTCTTGTCCTTGTATCAACTCATTTTCATTCCTGTACATTTCATTCCTGTACACAGAATTATTTTATAGGCAGGCTGCTTTGTTACATTTCTGACACATTACCTAGTTTTACCACTGACTTGTTTCCTTTCAGTTCTAACTTTTCTAGATAAGTTTATTCCATGCACATTTCTTGCTTTGACTTCCCATCTGTCCTTTCCTGTCATCTTTCCAGCTGTAGTCTTTCTCCCATTCCCTATAGCTATTCTTGAGAGTGAAGTGGATTTTATCTACCACACCACAGAGGTTTAACTCTGGTGCATCCCAACAAATAAGGCAGCCAAGCTCCCATACTCTTTTACTTAGCGTAAGTCTTCTGCTTGACTGAATGAATAACGCATTTTCCTTCCAGAAGCATTTTTATAACTAGCCTTAATCAGTCCTGATCAACCCATTCATTTCCCTGTTTTCTTCCTGGGAATAGAATTCAGTAGGAAAAGTCACTTTTTACTTTGGGTGTGCTCTTAACTAGCCTTAATCAGTCCTGATCAACCAACCCATTCAATTCCCTGTTTTCATCCTAGGAATGGAATTCAGTGGGAAGAGTCACTTTATACTTTGGGTGTGCGCCATCAGCTCAGGGTTTACTTGAAAAGAGTGCATGATTTGAGGAAGAAAGATCAAGAAGGGCCTGTTAGTATCCAAGCAAGTATTGTTCACATGGATCGCCAATAGTCATTTGTCGCCAGCCAGCCAAATGCCAGTTGATCAGTATGGTCAAAAGTCACTCAATTAGAGGAGCCATTGTTTTCATTTTGTGTTTAAAGAATATGTCCATTTCAGAATATCTTTGCAAAGGCCAACTGGTCATGAGTATGTATCTTTGCCCATCATTCTTTGGTTGTCCACTGCACACATTTGCTCCATTTGACACATCTATGCTGCAGGATTCAACTATCGTCTTCTTCTTGATTTTAATTGTCATTCCTTCTCTCCCTGGTGTTTATTCCTATCACATGAGCTTCTTATCTGTCACTAATTGCAGAGGAGGTCATTCATATATGATAGAGAGATATGTGCATGCACACCATATGATCTTTGAAACCTCTGCACTGAGTACTTTCCACCCTTATTCCTTCCCCATACTATTGAATGTTTCCTCCGCCCACCTCAGATGTTATGTCCTACAAGTATATCATTTTAAATCTGTATTTAGCTATTTTCTGTCTTTCAGATGCATCTGACTTGTGCTCCAAGCAAGGGAAACTGGGAGGCATGGAGCCAAGCATGCCCTCTTAACGTGTTGCTTTGGTGTCACTTTTGGGGGAGGTGCATTTCATGTACGGTATCTAGATATCCCTGAAGAACTGTGGAAATAAAGGGCTGTCAGAAAGGAGATACCAGTTGTCACCCACTGTGGTGAACAGTATTAAAGAGTAATAGATATGATAAATACTCCTGTGTCTGTTCCATGTTATGAGAAAGGAGTATGATTAGAACAAAAAGAAGTACCACTAAAGATAAGGAACTGTGATTTAAGTCAAGGAAGGTAAACCTCATGCCCAGGCTATCTCATTCGAATACAGTCATTTTAGGACATAATACTGGTTTGGGTAGTACCAGATTCCCAGCTTCCAGTTGTGAAAAGGCAGATAGTTCATTATGAAGTCCTGAACTAACTTTTCTTAAAATCCATAACACATATGCCAGTTAAACAATTACTCCATAACTTAATGCAGATATTTCTGAACAAATAGGTAAGCCAAGATTCAGCTTTTTAGGACCTGGGGAAAGATATCTATTCCAGATTCTCATAATACTACAAAGGCTAATGGTGAACTGTCTTGGACCTAAGGTGCATGAACCTGTTTTTTTAATTATGAATGTTCAGAGTATTAGTGCAGTACTCTTCTCATGTTCATAAGGAAAGATTTGACAGGTAAAAGTGGGTTTGATGTTATCCCTTCCATCTATTTCTCAATGGATGGGTATTCAGATCTGACCTTTGAGCCAACTTAGGCCAATCCAGCCTTTAGATCCATAGCTGAGGCTCCTCCCCTTACCCATAATCCCCCTGTCCCCAACATTACCTTGGAACTTAGTTGCTGCTCATTTGAATACAGACGTTGCTCCTTACTCAAGCTTGCAGTAGCTAAATTCCCTTATGTTTTTCTTCTTTTGGCTTTTCCCAGTTAGGGGTCGCCACAGCGGAACTGCGGTCCGCTAATGATTGGCAGTTGATTATTACAGTGCTGAGGTGCCAGCCCGACGCCCAACCTTCAAAGAAGGCACGCCCATTCATGCATGTCTTTCGAATGCCACTCGACCGCGGGGAGGACATGCAGACTCCACACAGAAGGTGATTTATATTATTTTTTGCTTGTTATTCCATCAGTAGTGCATCTGTGGTACTTCTTCCAGCTTTTCCCCCCTTACTCTCCCCCATCAAAAAGCATCTTCTTCTGCTCCTTCTTATTCTTCATCCTTTCATTCCTTTATCACCCTTTCAATTAGTAGTGTGTGTGTATTACTATTGTTGTTGCATTGCGGTATTACTGTTTTTTTCGTGTGTGTGTTGGTGTATTGCTTTGAGTCATTTATGAAAAGCCTTCTGGGTTTAAAAAGACCGTGGTCTGCAGCCGCAAGATTCCAAATTCAGATGCCCACCCAAAATGCATTTACTGTTTTGGAGCTGGCTACCTTGATGAAAGACTGCAGCATTTGTACTGCTTTTGACCAGTGGGACATTACTGATTGCTGCAGCCAGCTTGTGCTAAAAGGACGTCTACCAGCTTTTGTGTGGAAATGGTCCAAGGTGATGTCTGCTGTGTGTGGAGACTCCTCTTCTTCAGAAAAGCCCTCAAACAGTCGCAAAGGGAAGAAGAGTGGTGACATGCCCAGGAAAAGGGCAGAGAGCATGGGTCACACTCCCCTGACTGTTTCTCCTTATCGGGGCTTCTCTAGCTCCATCGTTGTAACTTTGTAAAGCTTCAGCTCCGACCACTCCATTGGGTCCTACAGTCACTAAATCACAGACTTCTCCCTTGCTGGAGCCTAGATTTTCTCTGGAGCTGTTATCTCCTGCATTGCACTCCCCTTTCTTGCAGGAGAGATCTGTTCACAGATGCTCTCAACCTCCCTCTATTTCTTCCTCCGCCAGATCAGTCCGGTTTATCAGGAACCTGACAGAAGCTGATGTGAATAGGATGATAAGTTCCTCAAGACCCAAATTTACTTGAGGGGTTCTCCCAGCTTCAACCCCTGTTGGATCTGTGAGCTTTGGTTCTTCCCCCCTATGTATGCTGGCTTGTACCCTGATCTGCATTCCTGTTTTGGAGACTTTGGATCTGAGTTTCTCCAAGGGACTGTCCTTTTCATATCTGAAGTCTTGGTCAGTGTCCACTTTGGTTGACATCTCTGATCTGACTGTTTCTGAATGTCTCAGATACAAAAGAATCTCTGAGCCAAAGGATTGCTGCCAGTTCTGGGGGTCAGGGATTGACTCTAAAGTTATTGAAGCCTTCCGTCAGTCTTGGAACCTTGGTGTTAGATAGCTCAGCTCCAACATCGGCCTCAGACCAGAATAAGATTGGTTCCTGGGATTAGCTCAGTTTGGAAGCTTTGGTTTCTGTTTTAGTGGTGTTGGGTTCCCCTTTGGCCTCTGCCTTTGAGGTGGTAAGAGAGTCACTGAAGATGTACATTTTGATGAAGGGGGAAGAGTCCCCCAGATCATCTCTTGAGGATGTCTTATTTGGGGAAATCCTTGCACTCTTGAGACAGAAAAGAGGTTGGTCCTCGAAAGCCCCCTCCCAAGAGGAATCAGTGTTTCTTGAGGCCTTAAGATTAAGCTCAGCTACTACTTGGATAATTCCCCCATCCCCCACGGCCAATGAGTTGATGGATTTAATATCTCTGTGGGCATGGAAGGAGATAGATGTAGCTAAACCTATTCCCCAGAAACCTGATACATTTCTTGTGGCACTGAAAGATTACTGGCATTGGAGCAAGGGCCTGGCAGTATATGTCATGGTAGTAGTGGTAGCACCCAAAAAAAGCTGGCCAAACAAATTCATCTATCCATCCCCTAACAGGAAGTGTAAGGTGTTTGACAGGTTTGGGAAGCAAGTTTATGCTTCAGCTACTTTCACTTTGAGAGCACTGAACTGTCTGGCACACATGACAAGATTTCAGAGAGATTAAGGAACTCTTCAAATTCCTCTCAGGGTCCATGTCTGTGGAGAACAAGAAAACTGTGGACTCACAGCTGGCCACCTTAAAATCCCTATCAAACACCTCCATGCTCCTGGAATCTTATGTTGCTAAGGGCATTTCGATAAGCCACTGGCACAGGCATTTACCATAAGGAGATGTGTTTGGATGCACTTTCATGACTTTGTGGAGCCTTTCAAGATGTTCTTTGTTAATGCTCCTTTTTGACAGTTCATCCCTTTTTGGACCAGAAGTCAAGGACATGATCTCTAGAAGTGAGCAAGACTGAAAAACCCTTTCTGCCGTAGTCATATGGTTCTATACCTCCACCGATCCTTTTTTAGAAACCCGAAGGGGGGGGGGGGTTAAGAAGCTGTAGTTTAAGTCCTGAGAGTTTTCCTGAACACTCCTGGTAGAAGAGGGAAATTTTAATGGCAGACGTCACCTGCAAGGCAGAGGAGGCCCACAGAACCAAGGCTTAAGAGAGATCTTATCAGTGCTTCTGAACAGTTGCCCAGCTGCCACACTCTGGAAGCAGTTGGGAGGTGCTTGTCTTTGCACCCAAAGGCCTGGACATCCATTATAGAAGATATCTGGGTGTGGAGAATCATAACCAGATGCTACTGTGTTCCCTTTCTTTACCTCCCTTCTTCAACACAGAAATCCCTCAGCATGCCACCCTTTCAAGAGAAGGCAGCTGCCATAGAAATAAAAAAGCTGAGTTGTCCTCAGACTAAGATAATATAGTTGTATATGTGTAACTTTCCATTGCTGCCCCTGAAGTGTTCCAACCTCATAATTAGTTATAAAAATTGTAGTGGTAGTGGGAAGGGGGAGCAGAGGTCCTATACATGGGAGAGTTATGACATTCTCTTCTGAAGTCAGGAGATGCAGACATGCAGACATATTTAAATAGCAGTAGCTGTTTATCAGCATATCAGAAGAAATCTGTTTTATAAAGTTACTGTTGACCAGCTGTGGTAAATCCTTTTTTAGTTTAATTGTAACTTATTTTGGTTCCCCGTGTACCATAGTGATAATCAAGCCTGTCGGCCAATAATCCTTTTGCCCATGTATTCGTCCTGGGGTAAGAACCCATCAGCCTATTTATTCCCATAGAAGGTGAGAGTTGAAGACATGAGAGGTGCTACCATCCACCATCAGAGTAAATGTTTTTTTTTTATGCACCTAACTCCCTCCCTCTTGATGCTGTTGTGACTGCTACAATTAATTGTTATTGGGGTAGGCATGTGTGCTACCCCACATGATGATCCTAGTAAGCATGGAACCACTGGCTGCAGGTCTGGTTATCCAGTCTAATAAGGGTACTTCCCCATAGATGAGCCCATAATTATGCTTCACTGTCAAAACTCCAGGCCGGCTCCTCCAGCACCAAGCTTAGTAGTTGATTCCATGTCACCTAATATGAAGTCAGGCCTTTATCCCTCTTTGCCAGTGGAAGTGGCTAGTTGTAGTACATTTTTATGCCATGTTGTCAGCGTGATTTTCACTTTGAGATGGCACCAAATTGACTCTGATCCTATTTTGGTTAGCACATAGGTTCTTAGGTTCATAGGTAGGTACTAGGCTATCTGCCCAAGGGGATTTATAAGCCTAGCCAGAATGTGTTGGCTTTCGCCTCCCTTTTAAATTAGTTTCCTGGATCTCTGTCTAGCAGGGCCACTGAAGTGATCCCAGGGGTAAATTTACGACTTCCCATCCACTCGTCAAGATTTCTCTTGAAGAGAGTCAGTGAGGGGCTTTGCCTAACATAAATTGGGATTCTATTCCAGAGTGAGGGAAGTCTCTGGGACAGGAATCTATTCCTCCAGCATGTCCTGTTTATTGCTTTGCTGAGGTTTAATTCACTGGAGCATGTGGCTCTAAGAGATTTGGTTTTCTTGAGGTGGAGCGTGTACATTAATTCCGTGTTGGACATGGCCTTGTACGTCAGGCAGAGATCACCTCTGAGCAGGCAGTAAGCAACCGAGTAGAGCTGGAGTTTCTTTAGTCGAGCTGCATAGGGCATCTGTTTGAGGTCCATGATCCTCTTGGTGAGGTACTTCTGTGGTCTTTCCAGCTGTTGCAGGTGTCAAGTAAGGTACATTCCAAATGGGGCATTGTACTCAATTATGGGCCTAATGAGTGATGAGGAGAGGGGCGCAATGACCTCTCTTGATCTAGATGTGAACCCTTTCGTGATTAGGTGGGCTACATAGAAGGATTTTCTAACCACTTTGGCAATGTGATTATCAAAGGAGAGGTTGCTATCTACCTGGGTCCCCAGATCCCTAATTACAACTTCCGTACTTAGTGGATTACCACCTATGTGATAATTCGTGGGCACTTTGTTTTTCCCAAAGGGGATGACTATGCATTTTTTGGCATTTAGCTTGAGGCCATGGCTCTGACACCAGGTATCTGTCTCTGTGAGACCCTTCTAGAGGATGTCTGTGTCAGCCGGAGAGTCGATTATGGCCCCCAGTTTGCAGTCATCTGCGAACTTGGTCAGCCATAGTCCTCCCATGCTTGCCTGTACCTCAGAGAAGTATATACCGAACAGGAGGGGTCCCAGGACTGAGCCCTGTGGGACGCCACTTGTAACTGGTTTAGAGTCGGACATGGCACCCACAACTCTGACCATGTGTGTTCTGTCCGTGAGCCAGTTGGCAACCCATCTCGTGACATAGGGGTTAATGTTCAAGCTGGTGAGCTTATCTATGATGCCAGAGTGGGGAATGGTGTCGAAGGCCTTAGCGAGGTCCAGGTAGGCTGTGTGGACTACCTTTCCCTCATCTATGGCCTTGGTAACTGTTTCAAAGAAGTCAACTAGGTTTAGGAGGCAGGATCTGCCTTTAACAAAGCCAAATTGGGTAGGGTCCATTGTCTGGAGGTTCCTAATGTCTCTTTTTATGAATTCCATGATGATGTGCTCCATAGGTTTGCAGACCAGGCTAGTCAGGCTTATGGGGTGATAGTTCCCAGGATCTGTTGTGGCACCACCTTTGTGGAGCATGATTACTGTTGCTGTATGCCATTCGTTGGGTACGTAGCCTGTGGTAAGGCTGAGTTTGAACAGTGAAATTAGGTGAGGGTTTAGGTCATTTTGGAGCTTGTGTAAGACACAGCCTGGGATACCATTGATGCTGTGTTTTTAGCTTTGGAGAGGGCAGTTTTCACCTGCGTGTCTGTGATGTCTGGGGCTCTATATTCTTCTGGGATGGACACGGGCCCTTTTGGGGGTAGGGGGTAAAGTTTGCACTGAACCTGTCAGTCAGGATGTTGGCAATGTCAGTTGGTTCAGTGTATTTTTTGCCATTTTGCATTAGCTCAGAGCAAATCTGAGAGTTGCCACCTAGATTCTTGACATAGTTAAAGAAGGCTTTGTGATTATCTTTAGAGTCTTTGGCATTTTTTTCTTTTGAAACTGGCCTTGGATGATTTTATGAGGGATCTTAGTTTCTTGCTAATATTGATCAGGGCTGCCTTTACTTTTTGGGATTTTGCTCTATCATGTAATAGTTTCCTCCTTCTGTTGTATAGCTTATTTATGGCCAGGGACCACCAGACTGGTTTCCTCTTTCTGGAGGAGTGAGTCTTGGTTTTACTTGGGATGGCTGAATCTATGCATTCCTGTAGGTGCTCATAGAATGCATTTGTAAAGGATTCTGCAGTTTGTGCAGCATTATCCTTTAGCAAGAGGGCTTTGAAACATTTCACCTCAGTCTTGAGAAGTGTGAAGTTGGCTTTTGAAAAGTTTTTCACAGTGGTTTCTTTGACTGAGGGTGGGGTCGGGATGTGAATGTCCAGTGTGATTAGTTTATGGTCTGATCTTACCAGCGAGGGGTTACCTCTGGTGTGGAGCACTGATCCCCCATGTTGGTGATGATCAGGTCCAATATGTTGTCACTTCTTGTGGGCATGGTGATCAGCTGTTCCAGGGCATTTGAGTTTATAAACACTAGGAAGCATTGGGCAAAGGAGTTTGTACTTGAGTAGTTTTCCCATCCAATGTTAGGATAGTTGAAATCACCCAATACCATGGTGTTAGGTAGGACCTTCATATTTTCCAGTGTTCTCAGGAATGCTGAGTGGGGGTCCTGAGACAAGGTAAGTGATCTGTAGCAAGCTACGATCTGAAAAGCAGCTTTGCCCACTGTTAGTTGCACATGGATGGTCTCTGAGGCCTCGTACTGTGCCACTAATCTGGAGGTGTGGGTATCCTTTATGAAAATGGATACACCCCCTCCTTTTGTATTTCGGTCCGGGTTCTGGGGCAGAAAGGTATGGTATGAGTTGTAGCCTGGTAGTGTTGGGGTGCGCTCTGGAGCCTTGAACCAGGTTTCTGTTACAGCACAGATATCGATTTTCTCCATGCTAAGGAGTGGCCTCGAGTGCGTGCATTTTGACATTTAGACTTCTGGCATTGAGTAGCATTGCCCTCAGTTTTTGGTTACTTGTGTTGTTTGTGGAGGTGGGTTTGTGTTTTGAGCCTTGCCTAAAAAAGGCACTATGGGGGTGGCAAGAGCCTTGGCCAGTATTCGAAAGCCTAAGGGCGACAGGTGCAAGCCATGTCTGGTGAAGCAGCGTGGCTTGTCAAACGTGTCATCCCAGGCTGACAGACACTGGATCTTCTTTGAATGATACGAATAGCTTAGCCAATTGTTAAAACTGATTTTTTCTTTGTACTGTGGCATCATTCTTGGTGAGGGCAAGATGCTACTCATGGTCAGGGTCACACCGGCCTGGGCTACATGATCAGAGAGCTCCTCTATGTCTCTTTTCATGTAGTCCAGGGAGGTACGTCTCAGGTCATTCACACCAACATGTACAATGACACAGTCATATTTGTACTTGTTTTGGAGTGACCTGAGTGCTTGTGTTATGTGGCGGATCATGGCACCCGATAGGCAGCTTACAGTGACCTTCTCCTTGTTCAATCTAGTGAGTGGAAAGTCAGTGTGCCTGACAATAGAGTCACCTATTACTAGTGTATTGGGTGAGTTGTTAAGCCTTAAGGGCTGTGGTTCCATGGCACACTGACTTTTGTGAAGTATGTGGTACGTGGTTGTTGTTTGAGGGTGGAGGTTGCTTGGATGTCTGCTTTGGAGGTCTCTGCTGCTTAGGCAGATTTTTATTTAGAGCCTCCGAGTATGTTTTTGTGTATTTGTGTGTTTGCTGGTGCAGATATGACTGGTGTGTGTGAGACTGGTAGTGTGGTGCAAGTGTTTCCCTTCTCCTCCTGGCTGACTGTTCCAGCCTTGGGTTGAGAGAGCTTGTCCTCCAGTTTGGCTGTATAGTTACATCTCACACATACATTTGTGTTTGTTGGAAGGAGGAGAGGGCTGTCTGTGTACATGAGGCAATTGTAACATTGCCTCAAGATTCCCAGATTCACCAGCTGGACTGGAGAGTACACCTGAAACTGCCCTTTGGACATGCCTGTACGGATAAATGAACTGATTTACTGATTGTCCGGTAGGGACGAATAGGAAACCTTGTACTACTGTATAGTAAAGGGGAGGTATAGTGTTAGCATTTATTAGTGCTTACTGAGAGCTTAGAGCAAGTGCTGGGCTGTAAAAGGAAAGTTAGAGTGCTTTATTTGAGAGTTTGACTAGTTCCAAGGGAAAAATTGAAGAGCAGACTTCATGGAGCCTGGAATAGTTTAACCCTAGCTAACCGGCGCTGCGCAAAACCGCGTAAATGCAGGTTTTAAGACAGGGAGATGAAAGAGATAGGAATTAGCCCAAAACAGCCAATAAACTACTAGTTACTGGGCTGAGACCACTCCTCCAGGGACAGATAGGCTGCTCAAAGCTCCCCACTCTCACTGGTGAACAGAGAAACTTCCTCCTATCCAAGTAAGGATATGGGCAACACAGGAACGTGTACCACAGCCCTGAATTCAGTAGAACCTGAAAACTGGACTAGACTAGCTTAGAAAAGGCGGGAAACAAGAATATTTTTTTTTGTTTTTACTTTGTTTAGCAGAAGATACAGTAAAGTTTCACAAAAACACTTTAAATGCTTAGAACAGGCTAGCGCACTTTAGTGTGTAGCCTACAACAGTTAAACAACACAAAAATCTACATATGATAAAAATAAAGTGTTTCCATCTTTTTATTAGTGTTGTTGATATGGTAAAATCATTAAGGGCTACATGTAGAATTGTGTCTACCAGGATTAGCAAACTGCATATGCCATTTGCTTCATTTCAGTTTATATCCAGTAGTTTATCAATTTTTTTTTGTATTAAGTAGTTTGTCGTAGCCTGCTATAGGTCCCCAACCATGACCCAAGACTCGCACTCTATGTTCCTAAGCACCCTGGAGAATATTAGGGTCCAACCTAACACTCTCTTACTGGGTGACTTCAACTACCCCCTCCATTAACTGGTAAGACTACTCATGTACCAATACACTTGCCCAACGTTTCCTGGAATGCATTAATTCAAATGCCCTGGACCAGCTCATTCTTACCCCCACTAGAGGTAGCAATATCCTTGACCTGGTCATTACTAACATGGGTGACTGTTGCTCTGTAACAATAGTCAACTCCTCCCTGGTTAGATCCGACCACAAACTAATCACCTTGGAAATCCACACCCCACCCCCCTGCAGAGGTAACCATCATGAAAAACTTCTCCAAAGCTAACTTTGGGCTCCTAAAAACAGGTGACTAACTTCACGGCACCCATGCAGTTGAAGAACAGCTGCATGACTGCCGAATCCTACACTATGTGTTAGTGCAGGGCATTAAACAAATGCATGGATCTCGCCATACCCAATAGAACCAAGACGCTCTCCTGCAAAAAAAGGGAAGCCACTCTGGTGGTCTCCTGCTATAAACAAACTCTACAACAGAAGGAGGAAACTGATGAGAAATAAGGTGAAGTTCCAAGACTGGAAAATCTCCCTTGTCAGCCTCAACAAAAAGTTGAGATCCCTCATCAAATCCTCTAAAGCTAGCTATGAAAACAGAATTGCAGCAGTTAGTAAAGACAACCACAAGGCCTTCTATAGTTATGTAAAGAATCTCCATGGCAATACCCAGATTTGCTCGGAGCTGTTGCACAATGGCACCTCCTATACCAAGCCAACAGATCTTGCCAGTATACTGGCCGACAGATTCAGTGCCAACTTTACCCTTCTTTCCCCCACCAAAGGACCAATCCCAGTACCAGTAGATTGCCAGACACTCAGTTTTACTGCTGCACAGGTTAAAACAGCACTGTCCAAGGCCAAGAATACAGCTTCTATGTGACCTGTCAATATCCCTGGCTGTGTTCTACATGAACTACAGAGTGGACTGGCACCTCACCTGAGTGTCCTGTTTAATCACAGCCTCACTTCAGGCTTTGTCCCTACCAAATGGTGCACTGCTACAGTCATCCCTCTTCACAAAAGAGGAGTGACTACAGACCCTGGGAACTATCGCCCCATCAGCCTGACAAGTCTGATATGCAAAGCTATGGAACGCATCATCATGGACATAATAAGCAAAGATATAGGGAACCTCCAAACTCTGGATCCCACACAGTTTGGTTTTGTGAAGGGTAGATCATGTCTGCTCAACCTGGTCGACTTTGAGTCAGTCACCAGAGCTGTGAATGAAGACAAGGTGGTTCATACAACCTACCTTGATCTGGCCAAAGCCTTTGATACCATTCCCCACTCAGGAATCCTAGAAACAAGCTAGGCATCAACCCCTATATCACTAGTTAGGTTGCAAACTGGCTCACAGATAGAACCCACAGTGTGCAAGTAGCTGACTCCAAGTTCAGACTGTCGAGCAGTCATGAGTGGAGTCCCACAGGGTTCATCCTGGGTCCTCTCCTGTTTGGTATCTACTTCTCTGAAGTCCAGGCCAACACGAAGGGACTCTGGCTGACAAAGTTCGCAGACAATTGCAAGTTGGGAGCCATAATTGACTATCCAAGTGATGTTGACATCATACAGAAAGGCCTCACTGAGACCAATGACTGGTGTCAGAACCATGGCCTTAAGCTCAATGCCAAAAAATTTGTCGTCATCCCCTTTGGGAAAAACCTGGTTCCCATGAATTTACCACATAAATAGTAGTCCACTGAACACAGAAGGCATCATAAAAGATCTGGGAACACAGGTTGACAGCAACCTCTCTTTTGACCACCACATTGCCACTGTGGTCAGAAAGTCCTTCTGTGTGGCACATCTCATTACTAAAGGTTTTGCATCCAGGAAGAAAGAGGTCATTGTGTCCCTCTACTCTTTCATCATTAGGTCAATCATCGAGTACAATGCCTCATTTGGCATGTACCTCACTAGACACCTACAACAACTGGAGATGCCACAAAAATACCCCACAAAGAGGATCTTAGGCCTTAAGCACTTGTCCTATTTGGACAGACTCAAAAAAACTCCAACTATTCTCTGTCTCATATCACCTACATAGAAACATTATCTGCTTGACTTACAAAGCCATGTCTGACCCAGCTCTGTTAGAAATGCTACATCTAAAGAAATCCCAATCCCTCCACACTACACACTCCAGAGACCTCAACCTCATTACCACAACCAACAGAACAAGCTGGAGGGACAGGTTCATAACCCAGAGACTGCCCGTGCTATGGAATAGACTTCCCATACATGTCAAACTGAGTGCCTCTCTGGCCCTCTTCAAGAGAAATCTTGTTGAGTGGATGATGAATAGAAAATTCACCCCGGGGATCACTCCAGTGGCTCTGCTTGACATAGGTACTGGGAAATAAGGTTGGGTGACACAATGCCAGGGTAATCCTATGGGATAGGCTTGTAAAGACTCCAGTCCATTAGCCTAGTACACACCTATGAACTTATAATAGGACAGTTCCTTGATTTTACTGTTTCCAAACTTTTTTTATTCAAATATAATAGATCCAGTGCAGTTATTCATATCATTTGAACTGAGATTCTCTCACATTACAGATAGTGCTGCTTTGATGACAAGCTAATAAAATAGCCACTTCCAAAATTGCTGCATTGGAGAATTAGTTATCTCCTGTAAGTTGCAGTGACGTCAGTTTGCAGGGGGCTGGTAACATGGGGTGTGGAATGCTTGCTTTCCCCTTTAAAAATATTTTGTGTGTGTATATTTTTATACAGGTGGGGGGTTATAATGGTTTAGAAACTGAATGTTTGTTGACTTCATTTTTTGAATTGCTGTGTTTCAGCACTTAAATTTTCCATCTTTTTCTGAGACATGCACCAGACCTTGATTTGTTCTACCAGCAGTAAAGTTTATTTTGTTGATGGTGTATTTGCTTTGGTGTAAGTAACTATGTACAGATGTGTATGACTCTTCTGTAGGCAGATTTTAAAACCATCCAAAGTGGGCTTACTCAGCAAAAGCATCTGCTCAGCATTAGTAAAATTGAATAACATTTATTATATTTTCACATTTTTTTAGTATGGATGATTCATTTGAATATCCTGGTTGGTGACTGGTGATTTCCAATTGTTTAGGAGTCTAGATGCATGTTTACCAAAAATATATACAAATACAGTTACATTTGCAGAAGTATGGCCAGTAAATATTCAGTTTAGAGACAGTGCAAGATAACATAGCTCTGTAGGTCTAGGTCAGTCCAATATAATGCAGTATATGAAAACAACTGGTGTGAAACAACTACAATGTAAGTAAACACTCAATCAGCTGAAACAAGGCAATGCTCTTGCATACCCTATATAGTGTACTAAACTTCAAGACTGCCACAGCTTAGGGAAAAAGGTACAGTCACTCCCCCAAACAATGACCTTGTCCCTAAAAAGTTGTACAGCAATAAGTAAACATCAGCAATACGGTATTCCTTTACAGAGGATATATGTTTTCTGCATATTACTGTCCCACAAGAAGGGATTGTGATAAAATGCAAGTAAAACTGAATGACAACTTCCAATTTAAAACAAAAAATGCTGCTACTTACGGTCAAATTAAACACAGTATTACTTGAACAATATGCCAGTATCCTGTACATAATTCCACAGCTTGACTACACCCCAAATTACTGAACCGTATTTTATCTAAAATTTAAATGAACTGCAGTTTACCAGTATATGACAAGTTTAGTGGTGCAAACATTAAGTAATGCAATATATTTTTACTTGGCATTTGCTCAGACTCTACTCATTCTGTTTTTATAATAAACTTCAAGGTTGCCCTGCCTCTGACTAGGGGAATCACTTGATGTTTATCATATTGAATACTGCCTTAGCTATACAGATTATATCCTGCCATGGATATAAGAACCGGCCAGCTTCCAAACCTTCTGATCACCTTCCACATACCCAAACCATTAGTCAGCACAAGCAGGGCTGACTAAGAAGACATGTTTAAGTGCAACATTCTTTAGAGCTTTCTTCCTGTTGAAGATAGTGCTTCTCTGTGGGCTTTCGAGGATTGATAGTTGGCTTCTGCTGTTCCTTTTCTGGGCAGATAAGTTCCCTTTGGGAAACATTAAAAATGTATTGTTCTATTGCACTTTACTGTTTAGGAAATTTATTTTAAGAAATTAGTTTGTGTTTTAATGGACTGTCATGCTGTATTTTTAATGAGAATGCACCTTTTTCCTGTCAGTTTAAAAGTTGTTCAAAGTAGTTGAAAAACAATTTCTCTGTGGAGAAATTGTGTTTATTTTACTTTGTGGGGTTGGCAGAGTGTTTTAAAAAGGTGTTTTGTGTGAATAAATTGACTTTCAAAGACTTTAAAATTTTGCCAGTGTATGCTAATTGTTTCCCTTGGGAAAGAGGCATCACTTTTGTTTTGATTATGGAACAAATAAATTAAATAGTGTAAAACACCCCAACTAGTAAAAAATAAAAATTATAAATCCAACCACATAAATAAGACGTAGATTTATTGTACACCACCAAAAAAGACTAAGCGCTTTCGCTAAATTCATATGGCATCATCAGTCATTCTGGTATCAAATCCATACTGTTTAAAAAGAAGCAGCATCCAATCACTATTCACAAATAATTAATTACATCATTTCCTATTAATTTAAACATTTTAAACAACTATTATATATAAAATAAAATCATATATATAATGATTGTGATGTTTTTTAAAAAAAATATATATATATATATAAATACCTTGTATACATGCCTTGAAAAATTCACAATAAATCTATTTTATTACATTTGCCCTTTGCTTTAGCAGTGGTTTAAGGGAGATGTTGTCATTCAACCCTGGTGAATTTTGAGCATTTAAATGCATCTGCCATCTCATTTCTTTAACTTCTACTTCATTTTCTATGTCCCCTCCCCTTCCATCTATGAAAACTCTATCTATTATAAAGAAAATAAACTTTTTAAAATTAATAAAATTTTTACCGTGAATAAATAAAGCATTAAATTTATTTTCTTTTCTAATTGCTCTTTGATGTTCAGCTATTCTATCTCTTAGCCTCCGGTTTGTTTTGGCAGCATAAAATGCTTCGCACGATACACAGGTTGCCACATATACTAACTTTGATGTATTGCAATTGCATTTTCCTGGGCATGCAATGGTTGATCCATAGGAGCTTATCATCACATATGGCCCATCATTTATATATCTGCAATATCTGCAGGTTCCGCATTTTGCCATTCTAGAAGTGTTTTTTTATTCTATTTTCATTTCTGTCCAGCCATTCTTTTATATTTTCCCCCTTCTGTATGCTATCCTTGGTTTAGCTCCTACTACAGCTTTTGTTTCCCCTTCAAGGCAGGTAACCCACTTTTCTGTCAATACTCTAACCAACCCAGGTGCCACCAAATTATAGCTTAAAACCATTACATCTGTTTTTCTATCATCCGAGTTGGTTAATGTTTCATTTATGTCACTTTTCTTCTTAAGAATAGGTAGAAAATTTGTGTTTCTTTTATTTATAATTTCTTTCCTCACTTTCAGTAACAGATTTAGTGGGTTTCCCCTTTCTAGAAACATTCCTATAAGTTTGAACAATTCTCTCCCAAATTCAGCATCATCACTCACTAGTCGTGAAGCCCTCACCATCTGTCCTTTAACTATGCTCTTGAACTGGTGGTGGGGATGGCAGCTAGTAAAGTGTAATAGAGAACT
Source organism: Protopterus annectens (assembly GCF_019279795.1). Classification (NCBI taxonomy): domain Eukaryota; kingdom Metazoa; phylum Chordata; order Ceratodontiformes; family Protopteridae; genus Protopterus; species Protopterus annectens. The sequence continues at coordinate 596,688,241 of NC_056728.1, forward strand.
GGAATAATTTTCTTTTCTATATAGTTTACTATTTAACACATTCTTATTCTTACTCAAAGTAATATCTAAATAATTAATTTCTGTCTCTTGGTAAGTATATGTAAACCTTAAGAATGATGTTGTTGAGTTGAGGTAATTAATGAAGTCATTAATCTCATTAATGGTTCCTTTCCAAAGCACCAAGATATCATCCAAACATCTGTTATAAATACTTATGTCCTTCATATATTTAGATTGAAATACAAACCGGTTCTCCCACTCTAGAAGTACTAAATTTGCAAAAATGGGAGCACATCTTGCTCCCATTGCTATTTCTGATTTTTGGCGAAAAATCTCCCCTTCAAATCTCAGAAAATTATTTTTTAGTATCAAATCCATGAAATCCAGCAGCAGATTTATTTTGCTTTTGTCTAAAGTTTTACTTTTCAACAGACTCTCATGGAACATATTCATCACTTCTTTGTGGGGAATAACCGTAAATAAATTGATAACATCAATTGTCAAAAAAAACACTTTGTTCACATTCCCCTATATTTCTCATTTGCCAGGAATCTCGTAACACATGTTCTACTTCCCCCAACACACTTTTTACATTATGGTCAATATAAGTGGCCAAAGGTTCTGTTTTTGACCCTTTAGCTGCAACTATTGGTCTAAAAGGTAGATTTTTGATGTCTTTGTTAACCTTTGGTATACCAAAAATGACAGGTAGTTTAGGGTGTTCTACCTTCAAAAAATTATAAAGGGTCTCATTGATGTTACCATCCATATATGCATCCATCAAATAACAGCCAATCTGTGCATAAGCTCTATTTAACTCATTAATAGAGACCCTCTCATAAATCATAGTATCATTGACTATTTTGTACATCCTTGCTATGTATTCTATAGCATACATGACCACCGTCCCCCCTCCCTTATCTGGTTTCATGCATCAAACTTCTCTATTTTTCGAAATATCTTTAAGTACTATTCTTTCTTGGGCTGACAAATTGTCATCCTTTAAACTCTGTTGTTTCAATATTTCTCTAAATTCGATCTCACAGTTTTTTTTTGAATATCAATATATCTTGCTTGTAAGGGGGAACAAACATACTTTTTCTCTGTAATACTTGATTGCAATTGTTAGTTAGGTCGATTGAGCTAGTCATGTTAGCAAAATAATTTAAATTCAGTTGTCTCACATATAACTTCAAACTTGTTAGTACATCAGCAACATCAACCCTATAGTTAGGAACAAGAGTATTTCCTTTACCTAATAATTCGAAATGTGCATCCTGTATTAGTGTGTCAGTATAATTATAAATGGTGTAGCCTGCTTTTTTGTTGATTATCACTTCCATTTCAAAATTTCCATTTTCACTTAAATCTATTATACTTTCACTCAAATCCATTTCACGTTCATTATACCACGGAAATACAGTATTTAATACAAGTTCATCAGTATTATCATCATTATTTAGTAAGGGTTTTTCTTCCCCCAACCCTTGTAGTATTGTCCCTGTGTTTGGTTGTTCCAATGACCACCTTTGTTGTTGTTTTTCAGTCTCTCGGTTCTCCTCACATCCGGATTTTGTCCGGAAAAATACTGGTTCTCTCTCTGTAAATTAACGGAGTCAGGATTTGCCCTATAGTCTTTGTTATCATTGTTACACCAATCACTATTTAATACATTATCAGTGTCTCTTTTCCATGAACCAACTGGGTATGCATGATTATTCTTATATTCTCTAGAGTCTCTTTCTAGTTTTTTTGCTTTTAGTTATTGAGTTCTTTTTTACAAAGTCGTCAACCCTTCTCATTGATTTTTGGTAACTATCTTTATGGTGACTAAACAGCAAATCACTAGAAATAGAGTTATTTAATTTTGATATTTCTTCCTGTAGCTGTTTAATTTTCACTTCATTATTCCATACAATGATATTCAGCATTTCTAACCCAGTCTTGTCATATAATGCTACAAGTTCTCTAAATGCTGACGTACCTGGTAATTAATATGCCCATAGGAAGTTTCTTCAGGGCGATTGACTTTGTTAGAAATAAATTATCAAGTTGTAATCCACGATATTTAACACAAATGTTCTCCAAATCTGAAATCTGTTCCCTCAAACTCTGCGTCTCATTTCTCATCTCTTGCAGACCTGAGAAATCCACTTCCGGTGCCACGAACCATTCGCTTAATTTAAAAGTATTGGTTTGTTGACCTCTAGTGGCTCCTGGTATCGTCATCAACCCATTAATAACCTGCTGTTGGTTTAGGGGTGGAAATTCCTTATGAGATAGATTATCTGAAAGTCCCGGTATACTACAAGGGTTGGGGGAAGAAAAACCCTTACTAAATAATGATGATAATACTGATGAACTTGTATTAAATACTGTATTTCCGTGGTATAATGAATGTGAAATGGATTTGAGTGAAAGTATAATAGATTTAAGTGAAAATGGAAATTTTGAAATGGAAGTGATAATCAACAAAAAAGCAGGCTACACCATTTATAATTATACTGACACACTAATACAGGATGCACATTTCGAATTATTAAGTAAAGGAAATACTTTTTTTCCTAACTATAGGATTGATGTTGCTGATGTACTAACAAGTTTGAAGTTATATGTGAGACAACTGAATTTAAATTATTTTGCTAACATGACTAGCTCAATCGACCTAACTAACAATTGCAATCAAGTATTACAGAGAAAAAGTACATTTGTTCCCCCTTATAAGCAAGATATATTGATATTTGAAAAAATTGTGAGATCGAATTTAGAGAAATATTGAAACAACAGAGTTAAAAGGATGACAATTTGTCAGCCCAAGAAAGAATAGTACTTAAAGATATTTCGAAAAATAGAGAAGTTAGATACATGAAACTGGATAAGAGAGGGGGGGGGCAGTGGTCATGTATGCTGTAGACTACATAGCAAGGATGTACAAAATAGTCAATGATACTATGATGTATGAGAGGGTCTCTATTAATGAGTTAAATAGAGCTTATGCACAGATTGACTGTTATTTGATGGATGCATATATGGATGGTAACATAAATGAGACCCTTTATAATTTTTTGAAGGTAGAACACCCTAAACTACCTGTCATTTTTGGTATACCAAAGGTTAACAAAGACATCAAAAATCCACCTTTTAGACCAATAGTTTCAGCTAAAGGGTCGAAAACAGAACCTTTGGCCACTTATACTGACCATAATGTAAAAGGTGTGTTGGGGGTAGTAGAACATGTGTTACGAGATTCCTGGCACTGTTTGGAGAGAATGAGAAATATAGGGGAATGTGAACAAAGTGTTTTTTTGACAACTGATGTTATCAATTTATTTACGGTTATTCCCCACAAAGAAGGGATGAATATGTTCCATGAGAGTCTGTTGAAAAGTAAAACTTTAGACAAAAGCAAAATAAATCTGTTGTTGGATTTCATGGATTTGATACTAAAAATAATTTTCTTAAGATTTGAAGGGGAGATTTTTCGCCAAAAATCAGGAATAGCAATGGGAGCAAGATGTGCTCCCATTTTTTGCAAATTTAGTACTTCTAGAGTTGGAGAAACTGTTTGTATTTCAATCTAAATATATGAAGGACATAAGGATTTATAACAGATTTTTGGATAATATTTTGGTGCTTTGGAAAGGAACCGTTGATGAGATTAATGAATTCATTAATTACCTCAACTCAACAATGTCATTCCTAAGGTTTACATATACTTACCATGAGACAGAAATTAATTATTTAGATATTACTTTGAGTAAGAATAAGAATGTGTTAAATAGTAAACTATATAGAAAAGAAAATTATTCCAATTCCCTATTACACTTTACTAGCTGCCATCCCCACCACCAGTTCAAGAGCATAGTTAAAGGACAGATGGTGAGGGCTTCTCGACTAGTGAGTGATGATGCTGAATTTGGGAGAGAATTGTTCAAACTTATAGGAATGTTTCTAGAAAGGGGGTGCCCACTAAATCTGTTATTGAAAGTGAGGAAAGAAATTATAAATAAAAGAAACACAAATGTTCTACCTATTCTTAAGAAGAAAAGTGACATAAATGAAATATTAACCAACTCGGATGATAGAAAAACAGATGTAATAGTTTTAAGCTATAATTTGGTGACACCTGGGTTGGTTAGAATATTGACAGAAAAGTGGGTTACCTGCCTTGAAGGGGAAACAAAAGCTCTGGTAGGAGCTAAACCGAGGATAACATACAGAAGGGGGAAAAATATAAAAGAATGGCTGGACACAAATGAAAATAGAATAAAAAACACTTCTAGAATGGCAAAATGCGGAACCTGCAGATATTGCAGATATATAAATGATGGGCCATATGTGGTGATAAGCTCCTGTGAAGCAACCATTGCATGCCCAGGAAAATGCAATTGCAATACATCAAAGTTAGTATATGTAGCAACCTGTGTGTCATGCAAAGCATTTTATGTTGACAAAACAAACTGGAGGCTAAGAGATAGAATAGCTGAACATCAAAGAGCAATTAGAAAAGAAAATAAATTTAATGCTTTATTTATTCACAGTAAAAAAATGTATTAATTTTAAAAAGTTTATTTTCTTTATAATAGATAGAGTTTTCATAGATGGAAGGGGAGGGGGACATAGAAAATGAAGTAGAAGTTAAAGACATGAGATGACAGATGTGTTTAAATGCTCAAAATTCACCAGGGTTGAATGACAACATTGCCCTTAAACCATTGCTAAAGCAAAGGGCAAAATGTAATAAAATAGATTTATGGTGAATTTTTAAGGCATGTATATAAGGTATTTATATGTATATATTTATTTTTAAAAAAACATCACAATCATTATATATATGATTTTATTTTATATATAACAGTTGTTTAAAATGTTTAAATTAATAGGAAATGATGTAATTAATTATTTGTGAATAGTGATTGGATGCTGCTTCTTTTTAAACAGTATGGATATGATACCAAAATGACTCTGATGATGCTATATGAATTTAGCGAAAGCGCTTAGTCTCTTTTGGTGGTGTACAATAAATCTACGTCTTATTTATGTGGTTGGATTTATGATTTTTATTTTTGATTTTTGATTATGGAACAACTTACTGGTCTCAGTCAGTCCTTCTTCAGCCACAGAAAGAAGATAAGCAAACAGCCTTTGCCACCAGAGTAGGCTAGCAATTTGCCTCAGCTGCATGTGGATGACTCTGCTGTGCTCAAAACTGGTTACCCAGACTACTCATCTTTTATCCCAGAACCCTCTGGTGTAGTACCTTTAGCCACTATGGACCGAGGGTTAAACATGTCCTCTGTGGCTGTTAAGGTCCTGTAAGTGGGCAAGTAAGAGCCGCTCTTGTCATCCTTGAGAGAGGGACAGGAAAGGTTTTCCAGTTGTGTCAGAATGCTGTACCCATCCCCTGAGAAGCTGCTACTGCCATTATTAACACTGTGGGCCCCATTTTTCCTTGCAAAAATAAACTAAACCTGTATCTACTCCTCCTCCTGCTCCACAAATTCCTTAGAGAGGATCTGGCTCATGGATTAATTTAGGCTATTTATCATTCTTATAAAGTAGTTACTGGGAAAAGAAAGAGGGATACTTCCTTTCCTGAGGAGATCCAAGATTCCGAATCTGGACAGGAAGATGAAGGGGGACAGATGCAAGGTTTTCTCCTCAGGTTTTCTGATCCAGACGTAGAGGACAGTTCAGTTTCTGATTCTTTCTATGAAGGGTTTGTCTTTCTCTTCTAGAATTTGCCAGTGTTTTCAGTTGGAGAACAATGAGCTTTCTCAGTCCCTCAGAAAATGCTATGAGCTGTAACAGAAGGAATAGCCAGAACCTGCACTAATTCCTCCAGTTCTGTCAGCTTTGGAGAATGTGTGTGTTAATGTCTGCAATTTTCCTAATAGTTGGTCTTCTGCCTCTGAAAAGGCAGAAATTTAATGCACCCTTCCCAAACCTAACCCAGAAGTTATAGCTTTAGTCAATCCTACTTCTGCTAAACATTTGGCTAATTCCAGTCGTACTCTTTCCGACAGGGATAGGAAGATTATTGATAAGTATGGAGAAAAAGTCTGTGCTTCTGCAACTTTGATTTTCAGCATTTTGAATTTTCAGACTCGTGTGCTAAAATTTATTCTAACTGTGAAAGTATGCGGAGCATACCTCTCAACCCCTTAGAGCAAGAAATTTGGACAAAGACGTAAATAAAAGTGGGACAAAGGCCCAAAAATAGGGATGATTTTTAAATATCGCTCTTTCAAACTTGTAAAAGTTGCTAGAATAACAGGTTTTGCATTAACATGAATTTTCTGAAGGGTATTCATGTATGAAACTCAACTGTCTGTCATCATTTTCTAACTTCAGTCTTTAATGATTTACCACTAATTTGCCAGAAAACCACAATTTTATGGAAAGCGGACCAAAAATATGAGGCAAAAATCTGGACATTCTGAGAAAATCTGTGCAGTTGAGAGGTATGATGAGAAGTGTTTTGTCCACAGTTTCTTTTTGTGAGAAAAAAAAAATCTGTTTTAAATCATTTTTCTTCCATTTTGCAATGCCAGTGGTACTGTTTTGAGGAAGTTTGCCTAGCTGCATTTTCAGAACCTCAAAGATGATGTGAAAAATGGGATTTTAAATTCTCCTTTGAACAGAAATGTGCTTTTTGGTTCCTCTGCTGCAGAGTTTATCAAAAAGTGTGGTGAAAGGGGTAAGCTGATACAGAGAATCTCTAAAATATTTCAGCCTCCTTTTATAGGTTCATAGGTAGGTACTAGGCTATCGGCCCAAGGGCCTATGTAAGCCTAGCCAACAAGGTTCCCCTGGCTTATGCCACCCAAGAAAGTATTTTTCCTGTGCCACTGTCGAGCAGAGACACAGAAGTGATCCCCGGGGTGTATTTCCTATTTCCCATCCATTCATCAAGATTTTTCTTGAAGAGTGCTAATGAAGAACTTTGCTTGACATAAATGGGTAGCCTGTTCCAGAGTATGGGAAGTCTCTGGGACAGGAATCTATCCCTCCAGCATGTCCTGTTTATTGTGGTGACAAGGTTTAGGTCCCTAGAGCATGTAGCTCAGAGGGATTGGGATTTCTTTAGCTGTAGCATGTCCAACAGCTCTGGGTTTGACATAGCTTTATATGTTAGGCAGAGATTACCTCGGAGTAGACGATATGCTACAGCGTAAAGCCGGAGTTTTTTGAGGCGGACAGTGTAGGGCATTTGTTTGAGGCCAGTAATCCTCTTTGTGAGGTACTTCTGTGGCTTTTCCAGCTGCTGCAGATGTCTTGTGCGGTACATTCCAAAAGGGGCATTGTACTCTATAATGGGTCTAATGAGTGTCGAGTAGAGGGGAACAATGACCTCTTTTTTTTCCTTGATGAGAACCCTTTTATGATGAGGTGTGCCATGTAGAAGGACTTCCTGACTACTGTTGCAAGGTGACTATCAAAGGAGAGACTACTGTCCACCTGGGTCCCAAGGTCTCTTATCACACATTCAGTGTTAAGTAGATTGTTGCCTATGTGGTAGTTCATGGGTACAGAGTTTTTACCAAAGGGGATGATACTGCACTTTTTGGCATTGAGCTTGAGGCCATGGCTCTGACACCAGGCATCTGTCTCAGTGAGGCCCTTCTGTAGGATGTCCACATCATTTGGGGGCTTGACTATGACTCCTAGTTTGCAGTCATCTGCGAACTACGTTAGCCAGAGGCCTTCTGTGTTAGCCTGTACTTCAGAGAAGTAGATGCCAAACAGGAGAGGTCCCAGGATGGAACCCTGTGGTACTCCACTTGTCACTGCTTTGAGGTCTGATTTGGAGTCTGCAACTTTTACAGTGTGGGTTCTGTCAGTGAGCCAGTTGGCAACCCATCTTGTGACGTAGGGATTTATACCTAGTTTAGTGAGTTTAGCTATAATTCCAGAATGGGGGACGGTGTCGAAAGCCTTGGCAAGGTCAAGATAGGCTGTGTGAACCACCTTACCCTCATCTACGGCTTTGGTGACTGCCTCAAAGAAGTCGCTCAGGTTCAGGAGGCATGATCTGCCTTTCACAAACCTGAACTGGGTGAGATCCAGAGTTTGGAGGTTACCAATGTCTTTGTTTATGAGTTCCATGATGATACGTTCCATGGCCTTGCAGACCAGGCTCATCAGGCTAATAGGCCGATAGTTCCCGGGATCAATGGTGGCTCCCCCTTTGTGGAGTGGGATAACTGTTGCTGTGCGCCATTCAGTGGGCACAACGCCTGATGCGAGGCTATTATTGAACATGGTGCTTAAGTGGGGAGCCAGTTCATTCTGAAGTTCATGTAAAACGCAGCCTGAGATGTTGTCCGATCCCATGGATGCTGTGTTTTTGGCTTTAGAGAGTGCAGCTTTTACCTGCATAGTTGTGATTACAGGGACTCTGCATTCTTCCTGTATAGATATGGGCCCTTTAGGGAGTGAGAGGGGGGTAAAGTTAGCACTGAACCTATCTGCCAGGATGTTGGCAATATCAGTTGGTTCTGTAATTTTCGTGCCTTTGTGCTGTAACTCAGAGCAGATCTGGGTGTTGCCATTGAGATTCTTGACATAGCTATAGAATGCTTTGTTGTTATCCTTGGAATTAGTGGCAATTTTGTTTTCGTAGCTAGCTTTGGAGGATCTTATAAGGGATCTCAGCTTCTTACTGAGGCTGACCAGGGAGCTCCTCCACTCATGGGATTTTACTCTCTTTTGCAGAAGTTTCTTCCTTCTGTTGTGCAGTTTGTTTATGGCAGGGGACCAACAGATTGGCTTCCTTTTTTTGGAGGATAGCATCTTCATTCTGTTTGGGATAGCACAATCTATGCACTTGTGTAAGTGCTTATAGAGTGCATTTGTGTAGGATTCAGCAGTTGTGACTGTATTGTCCATCTGCATGGGTGTCATGAAGTTCACCACTTCTGTCTTAAGAAGCATGAAGTTGGCTTTGGAGAAATTTTTTACTGTTGTTTCCTTAATGTGGGGGGGGGGGGGCAAGATGTGGATATCAAGGGTGATTAGCTTATGGTCAGATCGGACCAACGAGGAGTTTACTTCAGGTGTGGAACACCGGTCACTCATGCTGGTAATGACTAGGTCTAGGATATTGTTGCCCCTGGTGGGGGTGTGGATAAGTTGATCTAGGGCATTGGTGTTTATGAATTCCAGAAAGCGTTGAGCTAAGGAGTTGGTACACGAGTAGTTTTCCCAGTTAATGGTGGGATAGTTGAAGTCGCCTATTATTAGGGTGTTTGGTTGAACCCTAATGTTTTCCAGTACATCAAGAAAAGAGGAGTTTGAATCCTGGGGCATGGTGGGGGATCTGTAGCAAGCTACAATTTGGATTACAGTTTTACCCAGAGTTAGTTGCACTTGGATAACCTCAGATGCATTATGCTGGGCAACTAACCTGGAGGTGTGGATATCCTTAATGAATATGGACACACCTCCGCCTTTGCTGTTTCGGCCCAGGTTACATGGCCGAAAAGTGTGGTATGAGTTATAGCCTGGTAGTGCAGGGGGTGCTTTCTGGAGGCTTGAACCAGCTGTCAGTCACTGCACAGATATCGATGTTCTCCATTTTAACGAGTGCCTCATGATTCTCTAAACCTTCATCCAGTTTTAGCAAAACAACAAAATAAACAGCCTCACCAAAATACAAATAAACAAAAGTTTAAGAAGAAATGGGGGGAATAAAAAAAAATGCAGGAACCCCCAAATCCAAGGACAGTCCAAGTCAGAATGGTTATTTAAGGGATCTTGCCCCACTCTTTCCCACCCTGGCAATCCCTTTTCCCATCTCCCACCCTGGCAGTCCCTTTTTCCCTCTTTCATCTTGGCATCCCTTTTCCCTTCCAGAATGCCTGACTTTCCACTTTTCTCTGTGGCAACAGATAATTTCAGACAAATGTGTTCTAAAGATCATTCATTAAGGTTACACATGGCAGTGGGAGGAAATATGTCCTTTCCAGGGGGTAATTCCTCAACCACCAGACCCCTCTGTTTCCCCCATCCTTCAGCATTCTGTCTCAGGGTGTGATAGAAATAGTTCTTCCTTACAAGGTTGGGAAAGGTTTTTACTCAAGGATGTTTTTAGTGCCAAAGAAAGATGCTTGGAGACAAGTTCTGGATCTTTCTTTCCTAAACCTGTTTGTGATGGTTCCCAAGTTTCAAAATGCTGTCACTTTACAACCTGTAACCTATTCTTCCTTATTTAAGTTTCATGGTAGCACTAGATTTAACAGATGCTTATCACATCCCTATTCATCCAGGCTTCAAATGTTTCTTAAGGTTTTGTGTGTCTAGATCGCATTATCAGTTTTCTGCCTTGCTGTTTGGACTACCCACTGCACCAAGAGTGTTCATGAAGGGTCTAGCTTTATTTTTCCATATTTAGTTGACTTTCTTATCTTTACAGAGTCTTTTTCAAAGTGTCAGGAATCTCTCACTTAGGTGAGAGATCTCTTACACAATCTGGGATTTCAAGAGAATATTCAAAAGTCCTTTCTGACTCCTTTATACAGGATTGTGTTCCTGGGGTGTCAGTTAGACACCTCAGTTTAAAAAGCTTTTTCTGTCCAGGAAAAAAATAGATCTATATCTAGATCTATTTCTAAAGTTTTCCATTAAGACTTCAGTCACTGTGAAGGGGATACCTCAGGATTTTGGGTCTTGTGCAATCTACAATTCTCATGATCTCTCTGGAAAGACTCCACATGAGAAAGCTACAATGATATCGGAAAGCTGTTTGGTCCCAGCACTGATGTCCTCTCTCTTTTCAAATCCCAATGCTGGGGTTTATCAAAAGAGATATCACTTAGTGGGAATAGCAAATTTCTCTAAAGCCAGGTCTCCCTTTCCCTCTCCCTGCTCCCAAGCAGTCAGTCACATCATACAGACGCCTCAGACCTTGCTTGGGGAGCAGTTTCAGGAGGAATAAAAGTGTAATGTATATGGGGTGTCAAGAATAGATGCAAACACAGAAATACAGAGTCAGTGCTTGCTTTAGACCTCTTCAAGTTGTTGTAGATGATACTGCAGTCATATGGTATATCAACAAGCAAGGCAGAACCAGGTCGTACCCTGTTTGCAGACTAACAGTGGTAACTTGGGATACATGTTCACAGCATAATCTCACTCTACAGGCATCCTACATTCCATCAGAGCAAAACTGTGTGGCAGACAAGCTGAGCAGGACAAGAGCAGACCTTCATGAATGGAAAATAGATACGGGGGGGGGGGGGTTCCAAGATTTGGCCTTTCTGTGGGAAGTTCCTCAAATAGACATATTTGTCTTCTCTCTGAACAATCAGCTGGCAAGATTCTGCTCCAAGATTCCATGCAAGGAGGCCTGGGAGACAGATGCCTTTCCCTTTCCTTGGATAGGAATGTTCCTGTATGCTTTTCCACCCTTTCCACTAATATCCAGGGTACTTCTGAAGATTCAGCAGGAATCCCCGAAGATCGTTGCGGTGACAGTGGTTCTCCCTTCTTTTGGAAATGGAGAGGGAAAATTACCACAAGTTTCCTTATGGAATGGATCTCCACACAAAAGATCAGGGGTTTGTGATACACCCCAACCCAAATGAACTCCAGCTGACTGCCTAGATGATGGGGTCTAAATTCCCTTTAGGTACTTGTTTACTGAGGACGTAATGGAGTCAAGAAAGCCCGTTACTAGAAAATCATATATTAGGAAGTGTTTTCTAGTTTGTGCCAACAGCATAACCAGTATCCATTCAGGACTAGTTGTTCTCTGGTTTTACAATATTTTGTGCATTACTATCTTATGGCCTTTTTTTTTTTAAACAAAACGCATCTTTATTAAATTATCACATATGATTTAGGCAATTCTACATTTATATAAATGAAAACAAACCTTAGTGGCATAATTTTAGTTGCAAGCATTATACACCATTTGTAATCTATCCAGTCATTGTTAGTCAAACATTACATAGCTCATTCCAGTGCTGCCTTCCTTTAAACCTTGTTCCTCCTCTGCATATATTGTTCCCACAATTCCCATTTTTGCATGTAATTTGCCCTTGCCCTTTTCTGAAGATCCCAATTCCAGTAGTTTTATCTCTGTTACTATAGTCACTACTTCTGGTACAGTTCGTTTAGACTTTGATTTCCATTTTCTACTAATTGCTTTTTTGGCAGCCACCAGAATTAGATCTAACGGCCTTTCTTATTCTTCTGTCAAGGTTAATTTATCAGCCATTTCACCATGTTTACCCATGGATCCTCCTCCTTCAATATCATAATGTTTTTGAAATGAGTTTTGCATAAGATGCCTTCAGAAAAATGGTGGCCTGTCTTTGAGAACTTAATTTTCTGTTAGAGAAGCTAACACTTGCTCCTTTTGAAACAGTTAATTTGGTTGACTTTTGAGGTTCTTAACATGGAAATCTCTTTTACCGATTGCTCTGACCTCTGCAATAAGAATATCTGAGTTGCAAGCTCTTATGGTGAGCCAGTCCTATCCCATTTTATACAGAGAAGTTTCTTTGAGAACTAATCTTCTTTTATACCTAAAGTTGGGCCTGAGTTTTCTTTAAGCTAAACTCTCCCTGTCCTCATTTTCATTCCTGAACCTAAAAATGAGAGGGAAAAGGCTACTCTGTACTTTGGATGTTCACAGGCAACTTGGGTATCTTGACAGAACTAAATCTTTCAGATCTTTGAATCAGTTGTTAATTTCTTGCGAGGGTAAGAAGGGACAACCTGTGTTAAAGGAGATTTCCAGATAGTTGTCTCAAGCTGTTAACTTGTATTATAGTCACCTCAAAAAAAACATTCCAGGCAGGTTCAAGGCTCACTGTACCAGGAACTTGTCTTCATCTATGGCTTTTTGGAAAGGATTGGATTCTAGAAGTTTCTAGAAGAAACAACTTGGTCTTCTTTATATATATATATATATATATTTACAGGCTTTATAGGCTTGATTCCCTCTGTGATCAGGCTTTGCTAGGACTATTCTCTAGGGGCTCCTGGACCCTTTCCCATCCACCTCCCATGTACATTAAGCTTTATAAATTACCCATACAGCTTGGGCTACTGCAGCAGTGATCACCATGATGAACATAGTACAGTTGTGTAAGTAAACTTACCATAATAGAAGATGTTTGAACGATCAGTGCTGCAGTAGCCACTTCCTTACTGCGTTCCCCTTGTTTTCTGGTGTGTTGTTTATGCGTGGGTGTGGCCACCTATTTTTTGTTGTTCCAAGGCTCAGCCTTCCTCTCTCTGTTGGCATGCATGCTCTGAAGGGCTTGGTGCCAAACCTGCCTTTTTATTCAGCTCAGCTTGGGCTGATTAATGTTTTTGGCACATGAAAGGTGCCCTGAATCTTTGGAAGCTGGTCAGTTGTTATATCCTTAGCAGGATATACTCCATGTAACTAAAGCTACTTCAGCAGTGATCATTCGACCATCTACTGTTATGATTAGTTTACTTAAACAACTGCATGTTTTTCATGCAACACTGACATTGTTCCCTTTTCCCGAAATAAGGCAAATCTTTCATTTATCAGCACTGTTTGATTAAGTGTATCAAACAAAACATGGTGAGGCAAATTCTCTTTAACCAAATTGTTCTGCACTGTATCTCTTCTGGTCACATCTAACTCTTGAAAAAGTTGGACACCATGTTTCATGCAGTTTTAAAAATCTTTATCAGATGGTTCTGTAGATTATTGTTAGCTGTGCCAACATTTGGCTTGAATTTCTTTTTCAGTTAGGGTACCATAAATTGGTACTCATTTTGCAGTTATTTTTTTTTCCAGTTACTGACTTAACAACTACAAAAGTCATGAGGGTCTTGTTTCATTACAAAATGCAATAATGTATTGATCTAAAGGGTCATCATTTTCAGTCTTACTGTTTTAGGAAGAAGTTTAACAAATGTTTAATGTTTTTTGTCTTGATTTTAAAAAAGCACTTAGGAGTATGTCTTAGTCTAGCTTAGTTTTTTTACTGTTATAACTAAATTGTGAAGAGCTTTTGGTGGTTTTGTTGAAGTTTGTATAATTGATAAATATAAACTTAATGTGAAAAAAGCTAAGCATAGTAGTACCCAAGAAAATGCCGTATAGTGTATAACGCATTACTCCATCAGTTTGAATGTTTTGTTTTCTACAGGTAGAATATGTTAGCCACATGGGGATATAACCATGAAAAGTATAATCATGGCAAAAGAAGAGTCAGGCCCCTTATTTACTATGTAGTATTTTGTGCAATTTGTGAATGCCACTTTGCACAGCACAATAAAGCTTAAGGGACTGTGCACTTTACTGCATCATGAAAGAAGATATAGCACAGGGGAATACAAATAGTCTTTCTGCTATTTATACAGGGCAAGCGCTATACTGTTATCCCGAAGGCATTATTGGCCTTGGGACTAGCTGTACACCATAGTTTTATGGCATAAAGCAGAGTGATATGGCCCTGGGAAGGGAGTGCCCCTTTTTTAATAGTAGAACTTTACTTCATCAAATGAATGTATGTCTGTAGCAGTGAGACACTGTGCCTCTGAGCACTTCATCTCCTAGCTCACCCCTGATGCTGCACTGGGTAAATAACCGCATTCTTGCCACTATGTTGTGCCGTGTTCTCTGAGGAATACACCAGCTTGATACCCAGCAATATGAAGATAAGCTGCATAGTCATTTCTGATAAAGCATCACATCTAAACAACCAGGTTGCACAAGGCATAACCTGGCTGTTTGACACTGAGATCTGAGTAATTGTAGCATACCATATAATTGTACCACTCCATAGGGTAGGGGTGTAGTACATATTTATGAATGCATACTTTGGTAGGTAGCACAGTGCACATTACATCTGTGCATCTAGTACAGCTTTGCACTGGGAAAAATTCTATAATTTATGAATGTCACCAAAAGTCAATTTCCAGTCAAAATGTTGAATAAACCATGGACATTTTTTATATTGCAGGTAAAGATTTCAGGGCCTCTTCTTACAAATATAACATCAGATACCCCCTGAAATGGTCAGTGTTATGATATGATGTATTTGCTAGGTCTAGATAGCTACAGATGCAACACTTAAGTAATTTCTGTCTTTAACTGTTGTATAATGTTGAAGTTTCACCTATAATGTGAATAGAAGGTTTTTAGACTTGTTAAATGTACTGATATTAATATCATAATTTAGTTCTTTCATAGGGGTTGCAAGCCTAGATCCCAGCCTACCAAATGGCTTTAGATTTTACTCGGCAGTGGATACCATGTCCACTACCAGCCATTTGCTGCCTGGGGTGCAGTCCTGAGATTCAGAACTCTACCTAGCATCTAGGCTGAGGGGGTGGAGGTCCAAATTTTATTTTCAGCCCAATAACTCAGGTTAATGACATCACAGCTGGTATTCTTTGTAACCACTTGAAGTTACTTGCCACATTTTCTCTTTAGTGATTAAACAGAAATTCCTTATCAGAATAATTGTTACCTCTTTTTATAGTCAACTGTCTGTCATGTGACGTAGCCCAAAAATAGCACATCTGTCTAGAATAGCACTGTGGAGAATGATTATCTTTTGACAATCTGTTTCCTTGAGTTAAGCAGTTGTCTCACTGTCCTACATGTTGTATGTTTAGGGGAGAACAAAACTTGTGGTGTTACAAAAACAGCTAAGTACATTGTGTCTGCTTTTATGGAGTCATGAAGAGAATGGGATTTCACGTGCCAAGTAACTCTTGTGAACTTTGTGTGTGTGGCATCTTTATTCCTGTGACATGACTCTTTCTAGCTACTTTACTGCTGTTTGAGTTTGCAGTCAGAAGAGGGTACTTGATTTTTTTTAACTATGTCTGTCTGAAGTGAGCTGTTTCCAGAGCGCTCTCTTTTTTTTTTTCCTGTGAAGCTTTGTGTGTGTTTCTGTGTGCGCACACACTCGTTTATGTGACTTTTAATATGTCTTAATCTCCTTAGATAAAAAGAAAACAAAGCAAGAAGTTAAAAATACCTTCAGATGCTTCTGACATGGAAGATGTCAAATAAAATAATTGTAACATTTTAGCAGCTTTAGCATTCCATGGAGGTCTTAGATAACTGCTGCGTCAGTTACCTTGGCTACTAGGTCCAGGCAGTCAAATACAGAGAGACTGTCTATTTTAACTGGCTAAGCGGTTGTGATGTTCACTTTGACTATGGAAAAGTTGCTGAAATGTTTCTAAGAATGTAAACTCTTGGCATAGCTGTTTCTCAGGTTTAAGTAATCATGTTGTTGTCCTGTTTGTTAAAGACAGCAACACTTGTAATGTTAAAAAGACTATTAGATGGTCAGTGTTTGGCTGTATGAAGCAATGAAGGCAATTGGATTTATTATACTAAGCAACTCAGTAAACTCTTTCTGTGCTCAACTTTATTCTTGTGATGTGGTAATTTATTTCTTGGCACTTTGCTAAGTTATGTCTGTGTGAAACAGTGGAACTGCAAGTGCTGACAGGAGCCGATTTAACAGTGATCTTTTTTTCCTATTAAGATGTTGTGTGTGTGTGTGTGTGTGTGTGTGTGTGTGTGTGTGTGTGTGTGTGTGTGTGTGTGTGTGTGTGTGTGTGTGTGTGGTTTTAATATGTTTGAGCCTCCTATGATAAAGTAAAGGTAGAATCTAAAAATATCTTGTGGTGCACATAAAGTGGAATATGAGTTAGAAAACATTTAATTAAAATTGTGCATTTTAGCGATTGCTGTTGTATCATTTACCTCAGATACGTGATTGAAATAAGTGAAATAAAGATGTAATTGTTGCTTTTGGCCTAATAAGTGATTGTAATACTCAGTCTGATTTTGGAAAAGTTGATGAAATGTTTTTATGGATGAATTTTTTGTTACTGACTTCATGTAAGCAGTCTGACAGAAAACAGTTTTCCCTTCCTGCCAGTTTATGCTAATAATGTGGCAGGTTAAGAAATCAGTGAGGCAGTCGCAGCTGAGGCCTTTCTCCACCAAAGGCCTTTCTTTATAACTAGCCTTCTATCAAAAAAGTAAGACTTCTTTCTATATGTGCTGCCTAAAAGTTAGGGTTAGAAATTATCTTTGGTTGCTGCAAAGTGTGGCCAGGGGAATAGGTTGAAAGAACCATTAGCCAGGTCTCATATCCTGTAGAGAGGGTGTGGGCTTAACCACTGCTTGAGTGATCTCTGGTGGAGTTCCTGGACCTTGCAAGCTGCAGCGATTTCATAAGAATGCCTGAAGTCCATGTTATTACTGCATGTCACTCCTCTGGCTGTGGATTTCACCAGCAACTTCACAGTGATGGCTTCAGTCTCCAGTGCTCTTTTACTTGCCTAGTCATTGAAATGTAATAGCCACTAGGGATGTGCACCCCAAGAAGTGATGAGGTGGACCCTATGAAGGGGCACATCCTATATCACTGGAAAATAGCTATTGAGGCACTTAGGGTGGAGAGGTACAGGGAAACAAGCTGGACAATAAAGGTTGGGAGTGGAGTGGGCCTAAAATAACATTAACTTTGCATTATTTGTGCAGTTAATTACTGAGCACTTTGAAGAAATGTAAAGTTTGTCTTTTTTAAAAAAAGGAAAATGTTTCATGAGGTGACTGATTCTATTTTGTCTACTTCTACTTTTGCAGCCTCATACCCTCCTCTCTATAGACCTTTAGAAGTTGTAAGGAAGACTGATTTTCAAGAGCCTGGTGTTATTACTCAGGATTTTAAGGCCTTATGGAAGTTTTATATTGGCTATGATAAATTGCAATCACTGGTTCAAATTATTTTCCATTGGTTTAGAGCAAATGGGACTAGTAGCTGGGAAACCCTAGAACAGAAAATGTGGTGGCAGATTTTATTCAGTTTCCAGCTCACTAGGCCAAGGTATTTGTTATCTTAGGTAAGAAAATTCTGATGGCTGCATGGGAGTTAGAAATTTGAGTTTCTTGAATTTTATGTTGTTGCACTCAAGCGATATAGCCACCAAGTTACTGTAGTGCTGAAGAATGTATACCTCTCAAAGGTGAGGCAAACTGTGGTGATTATATTCGATAAAGCATCTAAGCTCACACCACATATTTTCAAAGGTATCTTGCAGCTTATTTTGCTTTTAAACTGTTTGTTGTAGTGCAATATTTGGAAGGGAGATATTATTGTCCTTTTCCTTTATTAATTTGTTGACAAGGTAAGCCCATTATCAACAGTGTCACTTTTCTTTTTTTTTTGGTGGGGGGGGCTCAAACACCATTTGCATAAGTGGCTTACTCAGAATCACATAGTAGGCAAATGAAGGTGAAAGGAATCAAACTCTCTGTTCTGTGCTATAGACAGCAACTTATTATTAAGGGATAGTCTTACACTGAAAATGTGATTACCGAGACTCGGAATCTCCCTTTTGGTTCAGGGTAGATGCTGATGCTGTAGTTACTGTGATATAGTCTAAAGGCAAGATCAAGGATACACTGTTTTTTTTTCCATGTTACTTCAGATTCTTTTGCTTTGAAGTAGGGAATAGTTAGGGTAAGAAGTCTCCCTTTTATAATCAAAGACTTTATGACAGTGTTCTTCCTTTATAAGTAATTTCTTTTGAAGCAGACCTTAAAGAAGTGGTCTCTTTGCCTTGGGTGGTGGTGGGTGTGACGACCCTCTACTGGACCAGTAATCAAGGAGCCTCAATCCTCACCACTGGCACCAGTGGAGGACATACATTGGGAGGATGACAAGGTACTCGCACAGTATTTCCAGATGCTGCTCTCTGCATCACGTGCAATTTCTCTTAAGAGCACACAGAGACACAGGCAGTCCTCGACTGGTTTCTTCCTCTTTCTCCAGATCCCCAGTAAGACTCCCCACTGGCACAGCTATAGAGCTGAGATCTCAGCTGAGTTGCCAAGACCTCCAGCACCCTCTCTGTCCAACCAGTGCTTCATGTCCCTGCCCAAGTAACTGACACATAAACTCTGAGATCTGATTTATATACAAAGACACACACACACAGACACACACACACACACACACACACACACACACACACACACACACACACACACACACACACACACACACACACACACACACACACACACACACACACCCTCTCTCTGTCTCTCTTTCTCTCTCTCTCCTGGGAAAGGCTGGCACAGGTTTACTAGCTATGCCCCCCTTCTGCCCAAACTATAAGGTAGTTTCCACTGCCACTAGCCACTACTTATCAGCTACTGTAAGGCCCTTAACAAACTGTGCCCAATCTTACTGTGTAATGTTGCTATAAATACAAATGGTAGTCTGAGCAAGGGCAAGGCTGTTAGGAATGGTCTGCACAGTGTCACTAAATAAACATGCAAATACTCTCAGAACTTAAATATCTCTAGACAGATCAGCCACAATGTAAGGTTTAAATATATTTAGTAATAAATAATTAAAGAGGACGATAATACTAAATATGTATTTACAATGTCATCAGAGTTCAAAATCACAGGAAATATTTAAAACAACATTGCAGGACAGTTTCAAATAAATAAAGAAAAATATCTAAACTAAGTTTAACTATATTCCTAACTATATCTAAGAGAATTATACTATTCCCTAGAAACTTACTTACAGAGCAAGGCAAATGGGATGAATGGATCTTCTAGTTGTTGTCAGGTCAAAGACAGATTACAGGATGCCCTGTCTCACTAAGATTTCTCAAATTAATATCTCAAATATTACTGGTGGGATAGCTTGCACAGTGACATAATTTCTTGTCATCTGACTCCTAGTTCCCAGGCCCAAAACGACCATTGATGGCAGCTGGTAGCATTTAGCATCTGCCTGTGAAAATACACAGACCTCAAATCTTTGGGCAGATTGCTGGAAGTCATAAAACAATTGAATTACTTCACATTTCAAAACTAGTATTACGACAATACAGAAAACTTCTCAGCACAGACATTGTGTCTCCTTTCTGCATTGAAACTGAAAGATACCATCATTTATGGTGTAGCCATAAAGTAATTTAATTTCAGTTATTTGTCTGAAGTTTTGCTGGATTGAAGTTAACCTCCTGTATTCCAGTTTCCATGGTTAAAATATACAGTGTGAAGTTGTTCTGTCTCACCATTCATTCTGTACTGATAGGTTCGGAGCTGATCCCTCGGCTCTGAGTCAGCACCTACTGCAAAGCTCAAGGATTTCAAGTAGCTTGAGGCCAAGTCCCTATCCCATGATGCACCTTGAGTTACCTCAGATCTAGTTTGCCGCTGCAACTGATCGGAGGTTCCTGATAGCTCGGGCCAGTAAAACTTTAAATACTTTATATTTTCAAAAATTATTATTAGTTTTTCACTATAGTAGTTAGATATTTAGGTTAGATAAGCTCTTAAAGCTTTATCTACAGAGTTCCCTTCCCTGTGTGCTGTTTTCTTAGCTGTATATTTGGCCTCATTTTTTATAGGCCTATTTAACTTCCCTGGCAAAAAAAAATCTTTATTCAGTGACCTTATGTCACATATAATGGTAGAATAGTATTGTGTGATTTCTTAGAGCTAATTTACCTGTTAAAATTCTTTGTGTATATGCTTGTTAGGTTTAACTTTAGGCTTGTGTGCATATATTTAGCCTGTTTTTTATAAAGCTTATTAGTAGTGATAGTTAGCATTAGTTTAAAAGGCTTGTGTGTGTTTGTTTGTGCTGATAGTTAGCCTGTTTTTTATTGGAAGGCTTATTAGTAATTATAGTTAGCCTTAGTTTAAAGGCTTGTGTGTGTGTTTGTGTGCTTATAGTTAGCCTGTTTTTGTTAGAAGGCTAATTTATATTGCTATTGTTGGGTGTACCCATTTCTGTCATGGCTGATGACAAGGACAAACACCCTAAGTCAGGGTTTAAAAAAATGCCCTAAATGTGGGCAGAAGATGTTGGTTACTGACTGCCATGTGAATTGTGTCTACTGCCTGGGTGCCTTGCACGTACAAGAAAAAAAGTATATGCCATTCTTTTTCCTCTAGAGTCCTCCAAGAGAAAAAAGAAAGCTTATTGATAGGGGTTTGTTGAAACCTTCCTTTCAGGAGGTTTGAGTGACCAGATTGGATCTAGTAAGTCCTCAAAGTCCTCCAAGACTTCTGTGGATTCAAAAAAATCAAAAGAGTCTGTGAGATTGGCTCCACAGGTCTCAAAGCCAACTGTCTTTTCTTTTCGGAGCCGGTATCCGAAATTCCTAAATCACCACTATTCCATTCGGTACCATCAGTCTGATCATTTTGGTCTTCTGTGAGCCTATCTGATTTTGATGTGGATCAGGTGGTGCAGAAGCTTCTACAGGCACCGGCCTTTGCCAAATTGTTATCGGCTCCAAGTCAGGCGGCTTCGGAGCCGAAGACCCTTTTGCCGGCTTTATCTCTTCCTCTTCCTCTGAGCCAGACTGGTCCTTCAGAGCCAGAGGAGTCAGACTTGCTGATTGTGGAGCCTTCAGAGCCGACACCTGCTCCAATGTTTTCGGCTGTGTTCACTCTGATGTCCTCAGCTCTGATCGAGGACTCTAGGAGACGACACTTTCTGGTCGGGTCCGGGGAAGATAGTTGAACCGACTTGTTGGTTCTGACTTTGCCTCTTGGGGCTTCGGCTCTGATGAGCTTGGCTCCTACCTCAGGCTCAGAGCCCACTATCCCACTGCCGGGGGTATCGACGGTTTCCTCGGATCCATTTGTCCCTTTGCATCAGAGCAGAGGCGCCTTTGAAGCCATGAGGAGAGTTATTTCTCCCAAGACATCCCCATCTTCAGGACTGGCTTCTTCATCCCCTAAAGCGCCTGTGTCTGCTTCTGCCTCACAGATCCTTGCTAAGCGCAGAGACCCAGAGCTTCAGGAAGCCCCATTGGGTGGCCCATGCTTTTCCGAGACCTCCTCAGAAGCTCCCACTGATGAGGTTCCCAGGAAGAGAGTGTGTAAGAGGAAACATTTGGACTCCCCTCAGGAGTCATTAACATCTGACACTGACTTGGATGAATCAGAAAGGTCCCCACGGTCCCCCTCTGAGGATATCTCATTTGCTGAGATACTGGAAATCCTTAGGCAGAGGGGTAACTGGCAGTCCACCATCCCTACTGAGGACGAGAAGGTCCTCCTAAAGGCTTTCAGGTCTCAGCCCTCCATCTTTTGGGTATCTCCGCCCTTCGATGAGCTTATGCAGCTGGTCTCACAAAGGGCGTGGGAGTCTCCGGATACTATGGAGCCTGTCCCTAGGAGGCCTAATAAGTTTATATCTGCCTTGCCAGATAAATCCTTCTTGACCAAAGGTGTGCCAGTTGATGCCATTGTGGTGGCTGCAGCCACCAAAAAGAAAATGTCTGATAGTTCCTCATCTATCCATCCTCCTAACAGAAACTCTAGGATCGTGGATAGATATGGGAAGCGCATGTCTAGTTCAGCGACTTTTGCAATTCATTCGCTTAACTATTTAACCCATTTTGCGAGACTACAAAGAGATCTCCCTAAAGAGCTGGGAGATACTCTTCAGTGTACAGATGCTGCAGGAGCTTCAGACAAAGTTGCTGCCCAGCTTGCTACCCTCAGTTCCATCGTGAACTCATCCATGTGCCTCATTTCATTTGCAGCTAATGGAACGAGTAGGGCAGCGGGTACAGGAGTTTCTCTTAGGAGACCCTCCTGGATGTGCTTGTCTTCCTTTGCAGAGCCCTTCAAGTCATCCTTTATGAATACCCCCTTTGGCTCCTCCCTTTTCAGGCCCAAAGTCAAGGAAACTTTAACCAGGTGTGAGCAGGACGGAAAGAGACTGTCTGCCATTGGGGTCTGTTTTTCCTCCCCTACCAGACCCTACCCCAAGGGTCAAAGGGGAGGAAAAATGTAGATCTGAAAAGCCCAATGAGCCTTTCAGGACACACGTGGTGAACCTCCCACCAGGGGCAGAGGAGGGGGTAATAATGGAAGACGCCACCCTCAAGGCAGAGGGGGTCCGCAACACCAGGGTGACAGAGATCACTTCTTTGGGAAGCTCTACCAGCGCTCCTGAAAGGAGGCCCGACTGTCCTGCTCTGGAGGCAGTCGGGTGTCACTTATCTATGTACCCAGACGCCTGGCTCAAAATAACAAATGACAACTGGGTACAAAGCATAATTTCCAGAGGATACTTCATCCCATTCGCCACACCCCCTCCACTAACAAAGAAAATCCCAGATGTTCCACCCAGTTACAGGGAACAAGCAACAGTAGAGGTCCAGACATTGCTAAGAAAGAGTCATCCAGACAGTCCCAGCAGACCAGACACAATCCAGAACTTACTCAAGCTTATTTTTAGTTCCAAAAAAGAGAGGGGACTGGAGACCTATATTGGACCTCAGCAGACTAAACATATCTGTAAAGAAAGAGAAGTTTCAGAAGGTGACGCTTCAGTCAATGCTTCCCTTCTTAGGGAAAGACAATTGGATGTGCTCGATAGATCTCCGGAATGCATACTACCACATAAAAATGGCCAGGCCATCCAGGGAACATTTGCGCTTCTGGCTGGGAGCCAGCCATTACCAGTTTTGAGCCCTGCCCTTTGGTCTCACTACAGCCCCAAGAGTGTTCACCAAATGCATGGCAGTGGTCACAGCTCACCTGAGATGTTTAGGATTCCAGGTGTTTCCGTATCTACACGATTGGCTCCTTACTGTCACCACCAGGCATCAACTCATTCAGGCCAGGGAGTCCACTTTGTAACTCTGCAATCAGCTGGGCATTATGGTAAACTCAGAAAAATCTGCCTTGTCGCCATTGTAGCATATCGTCTTTATCGGAGCAGAACTGGACACCACCACCACCACGCTAAGACTTCCAGTGGAAAGAGTCTTACTTCTCCACCAGCATGTCTGCATTCTAATATCCAAAAACAAAGCACCAGCTTCAGAAGTACTGAAATTGTTAGGTATGATGGCAGCAGCAATTCTAGCCATACCACTGGGTCATATGCACATGCGGATACTACAATGGCTCTTGTTCACTCAGTAGTCTTACCAAGAGCTCCCCATGTCTCACATGATAATGATCACAAATTCCTGCAAAGAGGACCTTCAGTGGTGGTTGACTCACTTCATGCTACAATAGGATGCCATTTGTGCTACCCCCTCCACTGGCTACAGTGACCACGGACGCTTCCCTGATAGGATGGGGGGTCATTTTCAGGGAAAGACAGCCCAAGGCACATGGACCGATCAAAAAACACATCTGCATATCAATGTCCTAGAGATGAGAGCAGTGCTTTTAGCGTTGCAGTACTTCCAGGACTCTCTTCCTCTAGGTACGATTGCGATTCAAATGTTCAACATGTTAGTGGTCTGGTATTTGAACAAACAAGGAGGAACCCGATCATACCCCCTTTGTCGCAAGGCCCTCAGAGTATGGCAGTGGGCTATTTCCACCCAACGCTTTCTGTTAGCAACACACATCCCGGGGAAATCCAGCGTGATAGCAGACAAGTTGAGCAGAGCAATTTTGTTGCTCCATGAGTGGTCCCTCAAGACGGAAATAGCGGACAGGATATTCCACAGATGGGGCCAGCCTTGCTGTGAACCTTTTGCCAGTCACATGAACACATAATGCAGAAGCTTCTTTGCCCTGATTCCCCCTCCGGGAGAAGCCCCAAGGGACGTACTCGTTTACAATTGGCCCCCGGGTCTCCTCTATGCATTCCCACCAATTCTGTTGATACCCAAGGTATTACAGAAAGCCAAAGCCCTGGGAAGGACCATCATTCTAGTAGCTCCCTATTGGCCTCATCAGATTTGGTTCCTCTTACTTCAACTTCATCTTTTGGAGGACCCCTGGATTCTGGACCCAATTCCAGACCTTCTGATGCACTCGTCGGGGGAACTTCATTTCTCTCTGCAGTCCCTGAAGCTGACAGCTTGGCTGCTCTAATTTCCATCATAGCCAGGTTCCATAACCTTTCCAATGAGACGAAGCAAATTCTCCTATCCTCTCATAAATCCTCTATGAGGATGAGGAAGTTGTACCTCAGCAAATGGAAAATAATTTCGGGTCTATATCACGCTGTCGAATCGTGAAAATAGTGAACGGCTACAATATCGAAAACGCCATTCATCAAAATGTTTTTTGTGGGGTCGCGGTACAGTGGGGATTGAAATATTTGCCCTTTCCTCACTGTAGTGCGATCTCGGAGTTGGTATATATAATTAGCGGGTGGTGTGGGGGCGCAGCCCCCCACAAAACACATTTCGATGAACAGCATTTTTGATATAGTAGCCTTTCGCTATTTTCACGATTAGACAGCGTGATAAAGATGCAACATTTCTATATGGGCCTCTAAAAACAATATTGATCCTTACCAAGCCCCTGTGGCCTCTATTCTAGAATTCTTAATCTTGATATTTAATAAAGGAGCTGCAGCAGCAACAGTCCGTGTTCAACTTGCTGCCTTTTCTAACTTTCATCTGGGATTTAAAGGCTTGAATATTATGTCACACAAATTATCCATAGCCTTTCTCAAAGGGACCTTTCATATTAGACCACCTGTAAAATCTCCCTATTCTCCATGGAATCTAAATTTTATGCTTTCCCGCATAATTCTTCCGTCATTTGAACCAGCTTCATTATGTGACCTCAGATTTCTGTCATGGAAAACCGTCTTTTTAGTGGCTATTACTTCTGCCCGCAGAATGTCAGAGCTTCAGGCCTTATCCATCAAGCCTCCTTATTTGATTTTCCATGCTGACAGAGTCTCACTTCGAACAAACCCCTCTTTCTTACCCAAAGTTTGCACCGAAACTAATCTCAACCAAATTTTTGATTTGCCAGTTTTCTTCCTCAACCATTCCCACAGTTTAGAGTACATGCTGCACAAACTTGATGTTCACAGACAGCTCAGATTTTATTTGGATAGAACAAAAGATTTCAAGAAATCAGACCAGCTTTTTGTTTCATTCTCAGATTCCAGGAAGGGTATGCCAGTGGTTAAAACAGCTCTGTGTAAATGGTTATCTGATTGTATCACCTTTACTTATTCAGCTGCCAATATGCCCTTGCAGCATAAAATTAAAGCTCACTCAACCAGAGCAGTTTCTACATCACCTGCTTTTTTTGCCAGACTTTCTATTGATAACATTTGCGCAGCAGCCACTTGGTCAAAACTTCATACCTTTATCACTCATTACAAAGTTGACAGGGCCTCCTTTGGATCCATGGTCCTCAAAAATATACTCCCGTGAGCCACCCAAGGTTGATGGTGCTTGGGATGCTACCCATCAGTAAAGAATGAACGTTGAGATAGAACAACATCACATAAAGAAGTTATGTACTTACCATAACGTTCCATGTGAGTTGTTCATCTCGCCTTCATTCATACGTCCTTCCCTCCTACCCCTCCTGGGCTTTCAGAAGACCGAGATGTTTGATCCTTCCTGGTCACTCAACCCTTCTATACTTCTCTCTTATGGAGTTATAAAATGACGTATAGTATTATTTTACGAAGCAAACAAGATCTGAGGTAACTCAGGGTGCATCATGGGATAGGGGCTTGGCCTTGAGCTACTTGAAATCCTCGAGCTTTGCAGTAGGTGCCGACTTGGAGCCGAGGGATCAGCTCTGAACCCATCAGTAAAGAATGAAGGAGAGATGAACAACTCACATGGAATGTTATGGTAAGTACATAACTTCTTTTTTAACCAGTTACAATAGTGCATGTACATTTCTGTTGTCCTCCGGCAGGGCACACTGTAGGTACATTTTAAACAGCACTTTACAAAATATCTTCTCAACAAAAATGTCTGTACAAACCTAGTTTGATATACACATGACATACAGTTCTAATACATTTGTAAAACAAGCAACTTATATAAATCATATTGATAGTCACAAATTACATATAATTATTTTCAAAATTCCAGATAGCTGTAATGGCAGTATCTCCCTTCACTACAGTGGGGTTCCTGGGAATTCTCTGGATCTGCAACCCCCTCAACAAGTATAGTCATGATAAATAATTCTTTAATTCCTATTATTTCTCTGGTATATGGACTTCCTGTTAGCGTTTATTTAATTCTTTAAGAAAGTGGTCTTGGGAAGAACTGCTACGTTGTTTATCAACTAAAAAGCCATTTGTAGGCATTTATGGCTGAAAAGACATTTCCTTTCTCACCATGAGTAGATCCTTTATGGAGATGTTGAAGAAAAAGTCATAAACAATGTCCATTGTCCATTGTTCTTTTAGAGAAATAAAGGAATAGGTTATTTTATATTCCCTTTTGTTGCAAATAGAGATGGTAATTGGAGAAAGATCTTGGATTTTTCCAGCCTAAACAAGCATTTCAAGGTTTGAAAACTCAGGATGGTAATAGCTGAGATTCATTTTGTTCCTTCCTTCAAGAGATGGATTGAATGGTCACCATGGATCATATGCAAGACTGCTGTCATGTTTTGATTTTCTAGCCACACAGATAGCTTCTCAGGTTCCAAGTGGATAATAACATGTTCAGTTTGCGGTTACTCTTTCATACTGGGCTACTGTGTCTTATGAAGATCTTTAACGTGTGTCTGGCACCCACAGTAATATCCCATAGACTAAAGGCCATACACATTTACCTTTATCCGGATAACTGCCTCATTCATGCACAGTTGTAAGATCATTTGGTGAACTGTCTGAAGTTTGGTCTCATCTTGTTGAATATCCTTGATTTTGTCAGTCAGCCAAGAGAAATCTGATCTTTGTCCTTCCCAATAAAAAGTGTTTCTCAGAACTGTGCTAGTTTAATCACTGAGAAGTTGTCTCTCATGTTTGAATGGAGTAGAGGAAATACTCATTCTGTGGGCTGTGTTGCAGCTTTCATTACTGGTCAGATACTTTCACAGTATTTTGGCTGACATGTCAAGCACATCATGGTGGTTGAAAATACAAGGCTGCTTATATGGAACTCTAGCATTAACTTGAAATATATATAACATCAGTTAGGGGATCCTTGGAGTTTATTACTCCTGTGATTCCTTCTTTGTTAAGGAGCTAAAGTGGTGGATTTTGACAGCGCCGACAAATGTGTGCAGGACTTGTGCATTTCCAACTCTAGTCATAGTCCTCCTGATGGCAGATGTTTCAGGCATGGTGTGGATGGACATCTGGAGTCCCACAGTTGACAGAAAATAGTTACCATGTATTATTTCTTTGGATAGGCTACTGGGTTGCTGACATGTTGGGCCAGGGCAGTGGTGCACGGCCCCACTAAGCTTCTGGTGGTTGCATTATGAATGAAAGTGTGAAGCTACTTGCAAGTCAGTTTAGGTTTAGTGTGATTTTAGTATGTATGGGCTTTGACCTGATATTTTAGAAATTGAAGAGGTCAGAGCTAGTTGAGTGATAAGAGACTAAGTGCTATGTTGGGGGAAAGATGAGGGGTGCTATGATGCAGAAAGTGTGGGTCATGAGGGTTATTTTTACAAGTAGAAGAAATAGGATTGCTGGTGAGGTGGACTAGTATAGCACCATTATGAATGATGATATGTACTAGACTTCGACACTAAGTGGAAGTAATATGGTATACTGAAAAAAGTAGTTAAGGATAGAAACTGAGTGGAAGTAGTGTGAAAGGAAAAGAGTAAGTGGATGAAGAGTGAAGAGTGGCAGTTATTAGAGTTATGATTATTGAGGTGAGTGATTGATTGATTTACAAAAGTCTAAATATTACCTATAGTGTTATAGGAGGGAGAAGCAGGTAGCTGGAGTATTGTTTGGGAGCTAAGTTGGGAGGGTGGCCTAATGGTTAAGGTTTTTGCCTTACAAACATAAGGTACAGGGTTTGAATCTCACAGGGGATAATTCGCTAGGCTTAAAATGGCTCGCAAGGGCAGTTAGCCTAGTACTAATCTATGAATCTATGAATCTATGAATCTTTAGAAAAAGAGAGTAAGTGGAAAATAAGATTTACAGGATTTGAGTTAGTTATATAATTCTAAGAGTACTAGTTTCATTAAATTAATGTGAAGTTGAATAATAGGTCATCTATGGTTTTGGTGGTACTTAAGTCTTCTCACACAGTATGTGCAGGATGGTATTTTAGGAAGTATGGGGGTGGTGTACCTAATGACAGGTAAGTAGGATGCTGGTTGGTTGTTTGGAGTTGATGAGATGAATGAAGTGCTTTGTGCATATGGGACTTGGGTGGAGCATGTGAAGCATAAAAGCAGAAGAGAGTCAAAGGGTCTGTGGGAAAGCAGGGCCTACTCAGCGGGGGTGAATTGGTGTATATTCAATCTGTAAAAGTTATAAAAATGTTCCAGGTGAATGACAGACTGTGTGCTTTAAAAGAAGTGTATACATTTACTTACATCTTATTTAAAGAAAACAAAAACACAGCTACTGTCCCCAAGGGAAAAAAAAAACAGAAAGAGATTGTTACTGTGTTTGGAGCTTTTAGTCTCAAATAACAGCAAGAGAGAGGAGAATGTTGATGAAAAATACTGGGGACTATAGTGGTTTAGGAGAAATGCAATAGTGAAAGCAGTCCAGAGGATACACTACTATTCTTAAGTCAGGCAGATTTTCCTGTACTCTGTTAGTTAGCTGTATACAGAGGCAGGTTTTGAGGCAGGGGAAAACCTGTACTTTTCTCTTAGAAAGCTGTTTGCAGTAGCAGGGGATCCTTGCCACCTTGTCTATAAGAGGAAAACAGTATCTATTTTAAGGAATAGGGACCATTCCTCCGACAGTGTGCTTCAATGGACTAGGCACGTTTCTAGGGTAATATAGCATACAGATTGATTTTAAAGCAATATAAGCCTAGTGTTTACGTTCAAGTTTTAAATTAAATGGTCCACATATATAAAACAGTCCTGTTGATGTCCTTCACTATTGGGGTGTAGCTCTGGCTTGATGGGGATTTACTTAAGAGACTGCGAGTTGCAGTATACAAATGCAGTTTTAATTCAGATGGCTGTTTGGAGGACAGAGTCAGTCACTGAAGTGAATAGCTGAAGAGAGACTGAAAAAAAGGATAACCTATCAGATAAATAATAATGTACTGATTAATACAGACAAGTCAACTTCAGTTACAAATGGACCTTTATTAGAGGACACGAATGCAGTTTTGTCAGGATTTAAAGGGTCAAAGATTACAGCAGCTAACAGTTCAAGGTGTAACAGCTCTGTACCTTTTCCTGTCAGTATTGTCTGAACATAGATAAACTGAAAACTAGTACTGTTGTACAACCCAGTAACTTTTCCAAAGAAATAATACATGGTAACATGTCATTAGAGTTATATGCTGTTTTTGACTTTGGTGACAAGATTTTTGCAAATGTACAGATTTTAAAGAACTGGTTATGACAGAAACATGCAGATTTATGGGATAAAGATAAAATAAATTCCAGTTCAACTGACACAGCTGAAGTGCTCAGAAAGACATATTGGGTGTGAAAAAAAAAGGATAACCATATACATCTACGTCTTTTAAGGTAGATCAGAAATGACAGTCAAGTTAATTCACAGAATAAAAGGTTTACGGTTACATATTTGGCAAATTAAGTTTTTGTGTTATTGTTTTGTATAGCAGTCATTAGTTAAGAGCTTTGTATTAAAGTGTTATGCAATGCATAAACAATATCTTAATACAGACAGAGACAAGAAAAGCATTCATGCATAAAAAACAGTACATCATATGTGTCATTAAAGCCAGAGGTTCAACTCTTATGTTAAGATTGTGTTTCAAACAAAAATGGCAGTTTACCAAGCATACCAGATCAGATTACAGCCAGTTTAGCAAGCTAAATTAAAGACAGTGTACTTTATGCCATAATGCAGCATGGTGAAGATCAATTTAATGCATTTACAGTTTTTTACTGTTTATCCAAGAAAATTGTAGACAGTAATGTTAAATGCTTGCAGCTTTCAGTAGTACTGAAAAGGTAAATGATGTCAGCTAAAGAAGCTGTTATGGTGAGAGAGTGGGTGGAGTTAAAATCTAAGGGTCAGGAGAGAAAATTTTAAAAAGTTCAACAGTTAAAATTAATATTGGTTAGGTGTAGAAATGCACAGTGTTGCATTAATACTTTAGTTTCATTTGAGATTATCAGTTTGCTTACAGACTACAGAGTTTATTAGCAGCAAATATTTATTTCATGCAGAAAAATGTAAATAAAGTCAGCACAATAAGCAATGCTATTGGATTATAATTGTTAAAGCTACAAATATTTATTTCATGCAGAAAAATGTAAGTAAGGTCAGAGCAATAAACAATGCTATTAGTTTAGAATTGTTAAATATGCAAATGCTATTTTAAGGACCTGATACTACGTAAAATCAAGAACTTTAGCCACTCAGCCTTGCACAAGAAATGAAAAGAAGAGGTTTAAAAGGCCTAACTATATAAAAAGGACTCTTCGACATTAAAGCAGGCCTTGCTTTACCTCATCAGTGACTGGGACAATG
The DNA here is from genome assembly GCF_019279795.1 of Protopterus annectens. NCBI lineage: Eukaryota > Metazoa > Chordata > Ceratodontiformes > Protopteridae > Protopterus > Protopterus annectens. Next base: position 596,719,614 of record NC_056728.1, read on the forward strand.
CAGATTAAAATTTGGCAAGAGCTGTGATGCAGAAGTTGAAGGTCTATATTTCACTTATTTCTTCAATGTTTGTTTAAAGCTAAAATGTATGAGTTAAAGCAAATATGTATGTTTTCAGACAGTTATTTAACAGTAGTAGTTTTCAGTTTATCTATGTTCAGACAGTACTTGACAGTAAAACAGATTTCAGTGCATTTTTTATTTGTGTTCAGGTAATACTGTCAAAATGTTCTCATGTTTTCAGAAAATTGTACAACAGTACTAGTTTTCAGTTTATCTATGTTCAGACAATACTGACAGGAAAAGGTACTAATAGTTTAGTTTTCAGACTATAACATGTACTAGTTTCAGTTATGCCTTTATCTGTGCTCAGTTAACACTGGCAAAAGATATTCTTTTAGTATTAGTTTAGTTAGTTCTAGAATATACGCAGCTATTTCAAATGTTCAGTATAAATGTGTATTACATTTCAGTCAAGATTCAAAATATGACATTCATACCCAGTTATGTGTTCAATATAGTACATTTCAGTCAAATATCAGAATATAAAAATAATATTCAGTTACTTCATATTATTCATTAGTTTTAAGGGTAATGTAACAGAATTACATTACTTAGTCATCATTTAAGGGTGAAGTGACAGACTTATTTGTAACAGGCTTATTACGTCATGCATTTCTACTACATCATCCTTCACATTATTCAGTCATTAGTTTTGAGGGTAAATTAACAGGCTTATTACATCATGCATTTCTACTACATCATCCTTCACATTTATTACAGGCTTTTTAAGATAAGCTATCTAAATAATAGGTATTAATTGTTATTCAGTATATTCAAGGCATAACATTGCAGGCTTAATTTGTTGATTAATTTACAGATTACAGTACACTTTACATAATTGTACATTAGTCAGAAAGTTAAAAAAGACACTAACAGATAATGAAAGGTATAATCTTAAAATACAGAAAGCATAGGTTTTATTAAACTATTATAGCTTATAAATATTCATAGAATGTTTCAGACACAAATTTAAGAGGCAAACCTCTATTACAGCACATAAAAGTTAAAAAGGTAAGTAGCATTATTAGGAAATCTAAATAAAAATTTATAGACACAAGTTAATACAGTATATGGTAATTATACTTCAAGACCAGTTATAGAGTTATCTCTTTAGTGCTGATTTCAATTAGTCTTCAGAGAATAGCTATCATGCTTGATAGGCTGTACAATAAAAACAACCAGTGCAATGTTTAAATATTTAAATCTGTGAACAACAAGAAAATGTTTTATTTGCTATAAAAAAAGAGGCATCATGGTACACTAAGGCAACAGTTCATAAGGTAAAAAACATAGAATTTTACCATTACAGCTTACAGAGAGGGAAAAATAGGCAGGGTTAACAGTTCGTACTTTATCTAACTTAAGAATGTGTATGGCAGTTTCTAATCAGCTTTAAAAGCCACTGAATTAAAAGATAATCATTTTCAGAATAATGTACAGGTCTTGGTTATATCACTCACACTTAAAGACTCTAAAAACTATGAATTTAGGTAATATGGAAATTAAATCACAAAGTTAAGACTTCAAGCCTAGTAGCCAAAATTAAAATTGCAAGTTTATTTACCAGATAAAGAAAAACAATTGCCTAGTTATAATTAAATCATAAAGTGAAGAGATTTCAATCCAAACAGGCCATAAATGCTTGAGTGACACCTAGTGGTCACAATTAAAATTGCAGGTGTATCTACCAAATTAAAAAAAATATTTTCAGATTATGAGGAAGGTCGCATAAAGCTGTATACAGTAGTTAGCAATACAGATGTAAGGTAACTTCAAAAGTGGGTCCCTGTAGACTTTTGTTAGGGACCACAGGGGCAACTGGTAGATTAGGGACTTCCAGTTTAAAGTATTTATTATGCAGTATGCAGATTCTCAGTAAATTCACTGTAGTACATTTAGGTAGAATAAGGCCTGAAATATGGAGTCAGACATGTATGCATTCAGTTTCAGAGAAAGACAGTTTATTAGAAAGGAAAGATAAGTATGAAATATGCAAAAAATGCAGAAATACAGAATGTTCTTTTCTCAAGGGAAAGATACAATCTTGCCAGTTGCAGAACATTCCTTAATGGAATCTTAAATAAAGCACATACAAGACAAGGCCTGAGAACCAAGGCTAAGAAGGCATGTAAAGCATTACAGGGTTTTGTAAATATCCTTGAGCTACAGTTAGGGAAGTCAGTCAGTTCATTCGACCTGACATTACAGAGAAGATTAAGCCACAATACAGACAATCAAGCATGAGTACAGAAGACAGGTCAAATAAAGACTTTTAATTTACATTCTTTAAAACAATCGGAAGACGTGCAGAAACTTTGGATATATTTAGCAGCACGGTTATTACTAACCAGCATTCCAGCATTTCTGCAGATTGTTATTGTTCATCAGCACTGTTAATGAAGACAGTATTAAGATATTGTGAACATCTAATAAAGGCTTATCAAATGAACTACAGTGTTTGAAAAATTCATTCTGAAAAGTACACAAGACTTGGCCCATAAAAGAGAGACTGGCAACTGTTCAGCACGAGTTTGGGTAATTAACAGATAAAGACTGTTGTTTCAGTCTCATTTCAGTTGTTTCCAGTTAATTCCAGTACAGTACAGTCTTATCAATTTGTACATTAGGCGACAAAGGATGAGATTGATATAGTAATTACATCAAAGGATGAAAAAATACATTAAGCTTGGCAACAGAGGAATGTATTCCTGCTGACAAATATTATCTACAGCTGAAGAAAAACATGGTATTACTGTTAGCAACCAAAAGCAGATTCTCTAGATCACCTTTGGCACTAAATGAAACTGACACCCATAAGATGAAGTTCAGTGTAACCAGGTGGTAAGCAGATGTAGATGAGGTGATGCACAGTAAGAAACACAGCACAGCTATGTATGATGAGCTAATTAGAATAACTACTTAACATTACTGCATGCAAAATAATTCAGTACAGCATAAAACAAGAGTAGAAGTTCAACATCAGAACAAAGTTGTTATACTGTGCTATGTTTTGCTGAGTAACATTCAGTTATCTTAGATGTGTCTGTTGTTGTTGTTATTGTCTTTTGGCTTTTTCCCGGTTAGGGGTCGTCACAGCGGAACTCCGGTCCGCTAATGATTGGCAGTAGATTTTCATGGTGCCAAGTTGCCAGCTCGACGCCCAACCTCCAACGAAGGCACGCCCCTCTAGAATATATATATAATGAAAGTAAACTGTATTTCTCATTACTGTACAATGACTGCATTTAAGTCTTTGTTACAGGATAATTACATAAAGAAGCAATTATGATTAGATAAGTATCCAGCAAAGACGAGCAGTAGTTAGTGTACAGTCTCTAGTCATGCTGCAGTAGAGTGACTAGGTAGTAAACATTAGTAATGCCAAACATGGTTTTTGAAAACAGAATCTGCAGTCATGAGCAGTAACCATTACATTCAACTTACAATACCGTACAACCTTTACAATTCCAATTAACAGTGACAATCTAATTATGCCTTAGTACTATGAAAAAAAATTTCCAGACATTATCTTTTCTGTAGCACAAACATTGTGAAAATTGCATAATTCATACAAAAAAGTAATTTATTTTATTTATTTATTTATTTTATTTTTTTATTTTACATTTGTTGACCGGGCTAGTCTAGCTGGATATATGTCCATTTTCAGTAGAGGCCCGGGGAGAAAAGCTCCACACAATTTAAACAAAGTTCACATCTACAGAAATACATATTTAGAATGCATATACATTTTCTTAAACAGAGAAGGCTGCAAGTTTACAAGTACATAAAGGTTACACATATTTGAATAGACTTAGTATAGTTAATAAGAAGTTACATTTAAGTGTTACTAAAGAGTACTAGTTGAGAGAAGAGAAGAAAGCAATAGTGTCGATGTAGGTAAGAAAGGAAGATAAGGAAAAAAAAGAAATGGAGAAGCAGTTAGGTAATAAATCTAGAAGTAATATGAGTAACTTTAAAGAATCCCATACTAGCTAGGACTGTGATGGAGAGGAAGCATAGTAGTATTTAATATGGAATAGATTTAGAGAAAAGAGGCAAAATAAGTTGGAGAGAAGAAGTAGATTCAGAGATGAGAATCTTGAATCATTCAGGTAAAAATGGATAAGTTGGTCAGTCCGGTTTAGAACAGGGGCACATCCAGTGTGTTTTCAGGAAGAGCTTAAGTTTATTTTTAAACAGAGTAGTTGAGGGAAGTGTGGTAAGTTCAGAGGGAATTCTGACCACTGAAAACAGCATTTGCTGTGCATTAGCAGCAGTTTTACTTGTTATAAAATTTTGGACAACAATGGGGATTATATTATTAAATGCTCAACTTCTCTGTCCTGTTTCTCACTATTTACAGTTCCTGCTATGAATAAACAACAATACAGCATTTAAAATATTTTAAATCAACTGTTCCTCTCCACTATAACAGTATGATGTTCTTCATCTCACATTGCTGCAGTCCTTACACTTGGGTAGTCCGCTGTCCTCGGTCGGCCCGAATATCAAAGTATAAGGCTGACGTCGGTCAAGGCGCATTTGACTGACATCAGGACGTCAGGGTACAAATGCGCATGACCGACGTCATATCCTCAGTCTTTTTTGCCGCATGGTCCGATGCAGAAGCAGCATTGCAAGTGCCGGTTGGCGTGCTGAGATTTTTCGATTTCGAAGTTTCAGACCGAGTTCAAAGTTGGCTAAGTACCCCGTTGGGGAATATTTTAGTTTTTTCTTGCCTCAGTAATTTACCGGATGTCAGAAAAAGTCAATAATTGCATTTCTTGTGGGAAACAGATACCGCATAGAGATCATCATACTTTGTGTATTCCTTGCTTAGGGCCTGAGCACGACGTTGTTGGCTGTCGCTCTTGTGCTAGATTTAATAAACGCACTATAAAGAGAAGGTTGGATTGTGCAAGGTTAGTCTTTGGGAAGCGGTGTAATTATAAAATGCCGTCGGATGCTCCGACGCCCGCTTCTTCGAAGAAGCGCAAGGACAAGGCAGTTAAGCCTAGGCTAGAAGAACCGTCTGTACCGGACGCCGGTTCTTTAGAGGTGTCGGTGGAGCCGGTGGCTCCACCGGAGGTTTCTTTGTGTTCCCAGGGTGAGACCTTATTATTGCAAGATGTGGCCTCTCAGGAGGCAAGTCAGGCTGAGGGGGCTTCTCAGGTTACTATACTCCCCTCTCTTCCTAGGGTGGCTAGGCCCTCTCCTTCTGTTTCAAATGCTTCTCCCAGGGGCAGGCCAGGTTTGGCTTCAGTTGGTGTTACCCCTAGCTCTTCAGGTACTGTGCCCAAGAAGCATATGCTTAAAATGGCAGAAGATTTAATTACTTTAATTAGGGGTTCTATGCCCCCTCCTGATAAGAGACCTAGGATGGAGCCTGAGCTGGGGGGTTTTGAGCAGGCTTCAGATGTTTCAGAGTCTTCGGCTGAAGACTTGCAGGAGTATTCTCCTTATTCTGATTCTGATGTGGATGATTCTACTCCTTCTGCTTCTCCTCCTGAGGATTTTTCTTTTTCAGAAACTCTTCATTCCATGAGGGAGCATTTTAAGTGGGAAGGTCAGGACTTCTCTGATTCCAGGAAAAGGCTTAGGGAATTTTTGTTTTTACCCCAGCATAGGCCTTTGGCTATACCTCCTGTTTTGGATGTAGTAGAAGATGTTTTACAGAGGCTTCTCTTAATCCTGATTCTTTGCCTCCTGCTCCTGTTAAGCCGGATAGGTATTACAGGGTGCCTGAAGCTCATAAGTATCTTTTAAGAGTCCTAGGGCTGACCCAGAAACTGTTAGTCAGGGGCCTAAAGGTGTTAAGGCTTCTGTTGTTAAGAATCCGGTTCCTGCAGACAGAGAGGCTAGGGCCTTGGATAGATGGGGAAAGAAAGTTTATACTTCTTCCACTCTGGCTATGAGGGCTTTGAATTGCCAGTTTCACATGTTGAAATACCAGAACTATCTCCTTTCACAATTAAAGTCTAAGGTTGATGCTCTGGCAGTAGGTATTGATTGTAAAGAGTTGCAAGATTTAGTGCATGTTTCTGAACAGGTGGGTAAGCATTCTTTGCAATGTGGTTTTGATGCTGTACAGGCCTCGTCTAGGGTGGCTGCCACTGGGTCAGTTCTTCGCAGGCATGCCTGGCTACGGGATCAGAATTTGTCTGATCATGTTAAAACTAGGATTTTAGATGCTCCTTTACAATCTGACGTGTTGTTTGGTCCTCCTGTTGAGACAGTTTTAAAGAAAATGGAGGACAAGGCTAAGTCTATGCAGACTGTTAAAGATTTTTTGCAGGTCCAGCCTCCAAAGTTTAGTAGAAATTGGCCTGCTAAGGGGTGGACGTATCCTTCTTATGATTCCCAGTCTAGGGGTAGATCTAGACGTGGTAGGGGTAGAGCTCAGGGCTCTTTCAGGCCTAGAACAGGGAGTTCTCCTGCACAGTCTTCGGGTGAGGGCAGGGGTCAGTCCTTTCGTAAACAGACCCAATGACCTACCTTTTCAGCTGCCTGAGCCTTCTCGTCTGGCAGCACCTTTGGGAGGAAGGTTGGCACTTTTCAAAGAGAATTGGAGTTTAATTACCCAAGACAGATGGGTATTGGATATCATACACCATGGCTACAGGTTTTATTTCCATACCTTGCCTCCTTTCAAAGGCATGCCAGACGTTCCTCCTCAACAAAGAATAGAGGCGCACAAGCAAGTTTCTCTGTTGCTCCAAATAGGGGCCATACAGCCGGTCCCTATGCCAGAAGTGGGTCTAGGTTTTTATTCTCGCCTGTTCCTAGTACCAAAGAAGGGGAACACGTGGAGACCAATTTTGGATTTATCTATCCTCAACACTTATCTGGACATTCCCAAGTTCAAAATGTTGACGTTGCAGCAGCTTTTACCTCTGTTGGGCAAAGATCATTGGATGGTAACTTTGGATCTCAAGGAGGCTTACCTTCATGTTCCTATCAGACTAAGTTGCAGGAAGTATCTGCGTTTTCGAGCTGGGACTTCTCACTATCAGTTCTCTGCATTGCCCTTTGGCTTATCTACTGCCCAGAGTATTCACGAAAGTTCTGGCTCCAGTGATAGCTTTCTTCAGGCTAAAAGGAATACAAATCTATCCTTATTTGGACGACTGCCTGATTCTGGCTCAAGGAAGGGAAGAGCTTCTTCATCATTTGGAATATGTGATAGCAGTGCTAAGATGCCTAGGGTATTCTGTGAGCGAAATAAAGTCCAGTCTAGTACCCTCTCAGGACATGTGCTTTCTGGGTGTGAGACTGAATACAGCATCCCAGATGGCCTTTTTAACCCCGGACAAACAAAAGAGTCTATCCCTTTACTTCCATCAACTATCTCATCAGTCCGTGCTGACTGCAAGGACAGTCCTTCAAGCATTAGGGTTCATGGCATCTTGTATTCTGGTGCTTCCCAATGCCAAACTGCATATGAGGAAGCTACAATGGTATCTCAAAAATGTATGGACACAGCACTGCCAGGATCTGGACACTGTCATTCAAATAATGCCTTGCATTCAAAAGGAATTTTTGTGGTGGGCTCAGGAATGTCACCTAAACAAGGGACTCTCTGTGACCCGGCCAGAGGCGAGTCAGATTTTAACGACAGATGCCTCAGACAAAGCTTGGGGAGCTCATCTAAATGGAAAGTGGATACAAAACAAGTGGCCTGTCAGACTACAACATCTACATATCAACATGAAGGAGATGTTAGCAGTCCAGTTTGCATTAATAGCTTTCAAGGAATTACTTCTTCCAGGGCAGGTGTTGATTCTAACAGACAACACAACTGTCATGTGGTACATCAACAAGCAAGGGGAACATTCTTATCCTCTATGCAGGCAAGCAATGATTTTGTGGGAGACTGCTCTCAGTTTACAGCTCAATCTTCAGGCAAGGTTTCTGCCAGGAGCACAGAACTCCTTAGCAGATGTGTTGAGCAGGCAATTATGGATCCCCACGAGTGGAAATTGGATCCTCATGTATTTCAGAAATTGACAGTGTCATGGGGAACTCCAGACATAGATCTGTTCGCTTCTCCACTGAACCATCAGCTGCCAAAGTTTTGCACAAAAAGGTTTCATCCCACAGCTTGGAGAGTGGATGCTCTTTCTTTCAATTGGAGCAATCTTCATGTGTATGCCTTTCCTCCTCTGCCTCTCCTCCCAAAGGTACTTCTAAAGGTCAGACAGGACAAGCCAAGGATGATTTTAATAGCTCCAGATTGGCCTCGACAGCACTGGTACCCATTATTGAGAAGCCTTGTACGGAAGCCTCCATGGCCTTTGCCTTCGATTCCACACCTGTTGTCACAGGAGGACAGCCATTTGCTGAATGTCAAACTTCACTCTCTTCACCTAACAGCCTGGCATATTCTGTTTTGAACCATAGAGGGTCTCAACTTCCGCAACAAGTTTTGAATGTGATTTTGGAAGCTAGAAGGCCTAGTACAAGGAAAGTGTACGCAGATAAATGGAAGAGATTTTTATTTTGGAGTGCAGCAAAAGATTTTGATGTTTCTGAGCCTAATTTGAGTGTGGCTCTTCAATATCTTACTGAGTTATTGGACAAAGGTTTGTCTTTCTCTTCTATTAAGGTTCATGCTGCAGCAATTTTGGCTCACTATGATTGTGACCCACCATTGTTTTCTCATCCTTTGTTCAAGCAATTTCTTAGAGGGGCAAAGAATATAAGACCCCCACGAAGAGCTCCTACTCCTGCTTGGGATCTCAATTTTGTGTTGGAGAAACTCACTCTACAACCTTTTGAGCCTGCAGCTACTTCTGAGTTGAAATTTTTATCATGGAAGACTGCTTTTTTGTTGGCAATTACCTCTGCAAGAAGGGTTTCTGAATTGCAGGCCCTTATGGCGGTTGAGCCTTTCTTGATTTTCCATAAGGATAGGGTATCATTACGTACTAATCCTTCCTTTATGCCTAAGGTGGTTTCTAGTGTGGCTTTAAACCAAACTATTCATTTGCCTACTTTTTATGCAAATCCCCAAAATAAAGGGGAAAAGATTTTGCACACTTTAGATGTACACAGGCAGTTGCGTTATTATTTGGACAGAACTAAAGGGTTCAGGCAGTCTCAGCAGTTGTTTGTTTCTTTTGCTTTGAGTTCTCAGGGCAAGCCTGTGTCAAAACAAACTATTTCTAAGTGGATTGGGTTTTGCATTGCTTTCTGTTATTCCCATCATGGCAAGGAAGTTCCAGCTGGGATTAGGCCTCATTCCACTAGGGCTACTGCCACTTCAACAGCTTTTGAGGGAGTGGCAACCAAGGATATTTTGGAGGCAACTACTTGGAGTTCAGTGCATACTTTCTCTAGGCATTATCACCTGCCACTTTACTCTAAATCCAGGGCTGGTTTGCCACTGCTGTTTTGCAGGGCATTTTGGCAGCTCCTGCTTCCTTGTAGTTAGCCATCCTCCCTTACCTCTGCTTTGGGATTCTACCCAAGTGTAAGGACTGCAGCAATGTGAGATGAAGAACATAGTACAGTTTTGTACCTACCATAAATGTAGATGTTCGAAGATCCACATTGCTGCAGTCCAATTTACCCTCCCTCCTTCCACTCTGCAGTTAGAGGTGGTTGTGTGTGTTGGGTTGTACATATTGTGTATATTGTATATATTGTACATATAGTTAGTGCAAGGGTGGTTGGTTGGTTGTTTGCTGTCTTTTGGTTTTGACCTTTATTTTTAGGGTCTTCTGACATCTGGGGCAAGAAAAGACTGAGGATATGACGTCGGTCATGCGCATTTGTACCCTGACGTCCTGATGTCAGTCAAATGCGCCTTGACCGACGTCAGCCTTATACTTTGATATTCGTGCCGACCGAGGACAGCGGACTACCCAAGTGTAAGGACTGCAGCAATGTGGATCTTCGAACATCTACATTTATGGTAGGTACAAAACTGTACTTTACTGTACTGTGGTGGTTTTACTTTCAAAAAACATTTATCCCGCCTTGGAAATGCTTGCTGCAGTCTCCAATTCATTGATGTCATCAAGGCCAATAATTACAGGTAGTTTTCTGCCCAATTCCCTCCCCGAACTGATATCACCATGACCATCCTAAAACCCTGGTCCTTCCCCTACCCATACAAAAGTAAAGGCAATAACAAGGAAACAGTACATGAGTAAAGTCTCCTGCTGTGAGTAGGGTTGCCATCCCTCCGTTCTTTTTCTGGATTATCCGGAAATCAAACTGATTCTCTGGTAGTCCAGAAAACACTGTACAAACTATGGTATTCTCTTTCAAAAAAGGAAACAGACTATTGGACTTGGTAAATCGGCTAATTTACTATGCTTTTTTACAGAAAAGCATAGTAAATCAGCCAAAAACAGGCATCAGGAATGGGAAAAGAGGGCGTTCCTCACCAGGTGATGTAAATCATGACATCACAAAAACGGGCAGGATGTGGTTGGGAGAGGGAGTGGGCGGGGTTACTGGTGATGTGAGGGGTGTGGCTTTACTTCAGTTTTAGCCACAACAAAAGGTGGCAGCCCTAGGTGTGAGCTGTCAATCACAGCATGTAACAGCTCAAATTACCCATAGCACTTTGACAGCTAAGGAAGTGAGGTGTGAAGGGGGGGGTGGGAGATGAGTCAAAGTAGTACAATTCAGGCTTCACAAAAGACTGTAGTTTAGTCATTCTAAAAAGAAGCAGCAGTAAAAAGCACTCTGAAAGCGTGTTGCACTGTTTGTATTTTAGGTAATCATTGAATGACATGAAATGTTACTTAAAATGAACTGACTGAAAGACAGCAGTGTATGCATGTAACGTCAATTCAGTGACAGGAGCTTTAGGAAGAAAGAGGCCTGCCTGATGTATTTTGTTACAGACAAGCACTGCATTGTGGGATACCTAGAGGTATCAGGATCACTTCAAGATGCTGGATCCCATGTGGGCAGACTCAGAAATTATTTATAAAAATATTTAAAAACCTGCAAATAGTCAGAGAGTGGTGTTAGTTTAAACATCAAACCATGATTAAATAAACATTTTTTTTGAGTCTGTGGGTGTGGTTCTCCTTTAAACAACTACCTAGTTTTATGTGGCTGTAGGGAACTAAGTGCACTAAAATGATGTTTAAACACTGTCATACATCAAACATTCATAGCTCAACTCTTTTTGTGCATTATGTTAAGTGTCTATGAATACATCTGTTATTATGTTTAGCATATGTTGCTTTTCTTACATTTATACATGCTGACCAGAGAATGCAACTGTGGATATCCTAGACAGAGATGACATTGAAAATGGTGTTGATGACATTGAAAGTGTGTTGGTGTACTGCTAATGGAGCATGAGGGATTATGGAAAGGAAGACAGATAAGGGGGAAAAAACTGTAGCTATTATAGTACATAAGGCTGATAGATTGCACTAATTAGCCTACTTGCCAAGGATTTAGGAGAAATGCAACAGTGAAAGGAGACCTGAGGAGGTACACATGAATGGAGATGGGATATAACACTATACTTAAGTTCTACAAAGAACTTTCTGTGCTCTTTACTAGCTGAGCTGTTTGCATTGGCAGTAAAAACCTGTATTTTTGCTAGGATTTTATGTACATCAAAAAACAGTTTTTGATCTATGCTACTAGAACTGAAATTTGAGC